>NW_007857772.1:0-634 GCF_000696425.1 Galeopterus variegatus
CTTTTCATATACAAATACATTCATTTCATCCTCAAAGTCCTAACTTATTTCAGCTCACCAAATAGTACAAAGTTCAAAGTCCCATGTGTAAAGTCAAAACAAGTTATCTACTGCCAAGATACAATGGTGGGACAAACATAAGGTACATATTCCCATTCAAAAGAGAGATATAGGCCAGAAAATGTGGTAACAGATCCTAAGCAAGCTGAAACCCAGCAGGCAGGCATTAAATCTTAAAACTGAAAATCGTGTACCTTGACTCCACGTTCCATGTTCTCTGCAAGCTGGTGCAGGGATTGGGCTTCCAAGTCCTCAGGGAGCTCCACTTCTATGGCTTTCCTGATCTCAGGTGATGCTTCAGCTCTCCCAGACTGGCACTGCACGATGGTAGCTCCACAGTTCTGAGTCTCCATGGTCTTCCTACTCTCACAGCTCCACTAGGCATGACACTGGTGGGGGTTTTCTGCTGCACCTCTGACCCCATATTTCCTCTCAGCATTGCTCTAGTGAAGGCAGTGTCTGCACTGACTCTGTCTGCAGTGACTCTGCCCCTGTGACACATCTCTTCCCAGGTCCCCAGGATTTTCCATACATCCTTAGAAATCAGGATGGAGGCTCCTAAGGCTTCATAGCT
>NW_007857773.1:0-634 GCF_000696425.1 Galeopterus variegatus
AGCATGGTGCTGACAACACCAAGTCAAGGGTTAAGATCCCCTTACCGGTCATCTTTTATTATAAAAAAAAAAAAATTATTGAAACTAATGAAAACAATGATACATCACACCAAAACCTATGGGATATTGCAATAGCAGTACTAAGGGGGAAATTTATCACATTAAATGCTTACTTCAGAAGAATGGAAAGATAGCAAGTAAACAACCTAATATTTCACCTTAAAGAACTAGAAAGACAAGAACTATCCAAACCCAAAGTTAACAGATGGAAATAAATCATTAAGATCAGAGCAGAACTTAATGAAATTGAAATTCAAAAAATGATACAAAAGATCAAAAAGTGAATCAAATAGTTGGTTTTATGAAAAGATAAATAAAATTGACAAACCATTAGCATGGCTAACTAAAAAAAGAACAGAGAAGACCCAAATAACAAAAATTAGAAATTAAAGAAGTGATATTACAAATGATACCTCAGAAATACAAGAAACAATTAGTGACTACTATAAACGACTATATGCTAATAAATTTGAAAATCTGGAAGAAATGGATAAATTTCTGGACAAACAGAATCTACCAAAACCGAGCCAAGATGATGTAGAAAATCTGAACAGACCAATAACAATAAAAGAGA
>NW_007857774.1:0-634 GCF_000696425.1 Galeopterus variegatus
ATGATGTGATGAATCAAATTCCTCAGGGTTTGAGAAATCAGTTTAAGAAAACTTCCTCACAGGGTGATTGTCTAGTTTACCCAGCTGTTGCAAAGGGTCTTCAAGAGACTGACAGCAGGACGCTTAGCGGGGATCCATATCAATCTTGGCAAATCACTCCAGCTCATGTAATGAATACTAGAGTTTGAACTGATTTAGACTTGGTAAACCAATTTAGAAGACTACACATTTCAATTGGAAATATGAACTGTCTGAAAAATAACTGGTGGTTATTGATTTAAAATTTTCACAGTTTTTGGGCCGGCCCTGTGGCACACTCGGGAGAGTGCTGCAATGGGAACACCGGGGCACTTCCGCCGCGGGTTCGGATCCTATATAGGAATGACCGGTGCGTTCACTGGCTATGCGTGGTGCAGGAGACACCAGGCCAAGGGTTGCGATCCCCTTACTGGTCACACACACACACACACACACACACACACAATTCACAGTTTTTATTTTATTTTTCTTTTACATATCATGATATTTAACATAAAAAGAATCTCTGCTCAGGAGCAACAATAATATGGGATATTTATTTTTGTTTTTTGTAGGTATTTTCACATAGCAATTTTATTTTTATTTATTTATTTAT
>NW_007857775.1:0-634 GCF_000696425.1 Galeopterus variegatus
ATGACAAACCAGTTGCCAATATCATTCTGGATAGATGTTCCTTAAGAACAGGAACAAGACAGGGATGCCCACTCTCACCACCCCTATTTAACATAGTATCAGAACTACAAGCCAGAGCAATCAGGCAAGAGAAAGAAATAACGGGCATCCAGATTGGAAAGGACCAAGTCAAACTGTCTCTGTTTGCAAATGGCATGATCTTGTATATAGAAAAACCTAAAGACACTACCAAAAAACTCTCAGAGCTAATTAACAATTGTTTTGGTAATGTTACAGGATGCAAAATCAATCCCCAAAAATCAGTAGTGTTTTTATACTCCATATGTTTTCTTGTAAGTATTATAGTTTCAGGTTTTAGCTTTTACATTTTAGTTTATAATCATTTTGAGTTAATTTATGTGATATGAGGTATTATTTGAGGTTCCTTTTTTTATGAATGGACTTACGGTTAGTAACACTCACATAGAAACCTTTTTACCTTTACCGGTGGTCAGGGCTAGCTACATAGTTTTTGGGGCTCAGTGAAAAATGAAACTGTTCAAAAATTATTAAGAATTACAAGATTTTGACAATAGAGCATTAAACCAAGTGTCGGGCCTTCCAAGTGCAGCTCCCTGTGTGACTCCATAGTTCA
>NW_007857776.1:0-634 GCF_000696425.1 Galeopterus variegatus
TTGCCGGTCCTGGGCCGGTACGGGCGCGACACTGAGGGTTGCGATCCGTTGCCGGTCATGAAAAAAGACAAAAAAGAAAAAAAAAAAAAAAAGAAATGATTAAGTTTAGTAAGGAAGGCATGTTGCAAGCCAAGACAGGTCAAAAGCTAAGCCTCTTGCACCAAACAGTTAGCCAAGTTGTGAATGCCAAGGAAAAGTTCTTGAAGGAAATTAAAAGTTCTACTCCAGTGAACACACAAATGATAAGAAAGCGAAACAGTCTTATTGCTTTAATGGAAAAAAGTTCAGCTAAAGAAACTTTTAGTGGTCTGGATAGAAGATCAAACCAGCTACTACATTCCTTTAAGCCACAGCCTAATCCAGAGTAAGACCTAACTCTCTGCAATTCTATGAAAGCTGGGAGAGGTAAGGAAGCTGCAGAAGAAAAGTTTGAAGCTATCAGAGTCTGGTTCATGAAATTAAAGGAAAGAAGTTGTCTCTATAACATATAAGTATGAGATGAAGCAGCAAGTTATCCAGAAGATCTAGCTAATGATCTAGTTGATGAAGGTGGCTACACTAAGTAACAGATTTTCAATGTAGATGAAACAGCCTTATATTGGAAGAAGATGCCATCTGGGACTTTCATAGCTAC
>NW_007857777.1:0-634 GCF_000696425.1 Galeopterus variegatus
ATCCATATCTTCACTGAGTTATAGCTGTCAATGAGTGCCAGTTGTCAATGAATAACAATTATCAGTACATTGTCAGTGAACTGTGCTTGACTTTTATTGAGGGTTGCTATAAGGAAGACCATCTTCAAGACATATTTATATATATTTCAAAAATTTTTTTGCAAAACTTTGTTCCATAAGTTTTATAGCTCCTTTTGAATAAGGACCTTAGACATAAAAGATTCAATTGAAAATACTTAAAATAGAAATTCTTTTAAGAATATATGTCAAGGATAATTTTTTTTCTATTGAAGCTTACTCTATTTCTTTAGCTAGTAGAAAGCTTGAAGGAAAACTTATTATTTTTAGTGATTATGTCAGCCTAGGTGATTGTGATTGTGTTCCTTTTCCTGTCTACCATACCCTATTTCTGTTTTCACTCTTGTTCTTTAAGTGTTTTATTATGGACTGCCTCAGGTCCTGCTTTGGAAGTATGCAGCATGGAAATAAATACACTAGCTATCCAGTAATGTAATATTTTGAAATAATTAACCTTCTGTCTCTTTAAGTACAAAGTTAGGATTTTGATCTCAATAGCAAGTTGTACTCAACATAGTAAATGAGATTGTATGAAATATATGAGTCCAAAATTATC
>NW_007857778.1:0-634 GCF_000696425.1 Galeopterus variegatus
ACGAGGAACACCCCACACTCAGGAGTCAATGGAGGCCAAGGGTTGAACCTGGACTTCAACAGTCACCTGGCGACAGAGGCGGTGCCTTCACTTTTCCCTGCTGATGTGGTGCAAAGGAAATACTCATTGATACTGAAGGCAGAAAAAGAGTAATTACCCAGTCAGGAAACAGAAAGGAAATATGAGTAAGGGGGTGGGTAGGAGAACAAAGTCTCACGGACCTGTGGGTCAATAACAAAGCTTCTAATATTCCTGTCATTAGAATCCCATAAGGAGTGGACAGAGTGCAGTACTGCGAATACTTTTAGACATAATGCCTGAAAACTTCCCAATTCGTGAAACAAAATCTATACGTACAAGGCCTTAACCAAATTCTCAGATGAAGAATTCCAGATCAAGATACATCATGACGAAAATTCTGAAAACTAGAGACAAAATATACATACATATATATATATATATATATATATATATATATATGTATATATATATTTATATATATATATGTATATATATGTGTGTGTGTATATATATATATATGGAAAGCAGCAAGAGAGAAATGGCATCTTACCAATAGAGAAAAAAATACAACAACATTCAAATTATGTTGAATTTATCATCAAAAACCAGGGAA
>NW_007857779.1:0-634 GCF_000696425.1 Galeopterus variegatus
TGGCTCCTGCCCTTTTCACAAAGAAAAACTTTGAATAGCAGCAACAAGGCAAAAAGAAGACGCTCTGTAATTCTTCTTCCCCAACATTCTATTTTCAAGTTACTATCATCAACAAAAACCAAAAGAAAACAATGAACTTGGACTCATTTTATTAGATGGTAAAGAGAGGCTAAGATCAAGTTTATCTTTAAAGAAACTGCAGAAATATTGATTTAATGAACAAATTTATGCATGAGTCTGTAAAGAAGACATTAAGGCTACTGAAAACAGTTTTTCAAATTTTTTAGGCATCTCCACTTAGAATAATTGATATACCACTTAGAAGTTATAACATTTAATAAAGCAACCAACCAAAGGAATGCAACTCAAACTTGATAGAAATGTTAAATGGAATCATTTATTAGCCAGATTTTGCCAACTTCTCACAAATGAATACAACTCCCACCACTGGATCCTGTCCCTAGCTTTTGCCCCTCTTACCAGAAAGGCCTAACTTGCCCCCAAAGTACCCCTCACTGTGTCAATGCTGATGATAAAACTGAGGATCCAATGTCCCATGAGATGACCTCTGATGTGTCCTTGTTGACCCCCCAAACACAATTTTTCCTTTCTCTTCCCACCTGCTTTGTAAAAA
>NW_007857780.1:0-634 GCF_000696425.1 Galeopterus variegatus
GTATATCTACACAATGGAATACTACTCTGCTATAAAAAAGAATGAAATACTACTATTCGCAGTAACATGGATGGACTTAGAAAAAATATAAATGAAATGTCAGGCACAGAAAGAGAAATACCACATGTTCTCACTTATTTGTGGGAATAAATAAGTGAATATACAAATAATCAGTAGGAGGGGGGGGGGAAGAAGACACAACAATCACAACAATTCCTTGAACTTGTTAAGACAAGTGAACAGATATGATGTTGATGGGTGGGAGGGGGAGTGGGAGGGGGGAAAGAGGAATCAGTAAAGGGACACAAAAATCAGCTACATTGTATATTGATAAATTAAAATAAATAAATAAAAATTAAATAAATAAATAATAAAGCTATCTACAAGAAAATTAGAGCATGATGTTGCTACCAAATACCAGCAATAGTTGCTAACAAATACCCTTTCTCTTCTCCCCTCACAAAAGAATGGCCAGTGACTCCAATTACATTTGTAATGAAAAGATAAGGAAACACTGGTGTTCAATGTTTTTTTCCGAATTTTCTGCAAAGTAGCTCCATTCCGACATCAACACTGCTGTAATGCCTTGCAAGTATCCACTAAAAAACCATCTATCCAAGTGGCGTCACCCTGC
>NW_007857781.1:0-634 GCF_000696425.1 Galeopterus variegatus
GGAGCACCAGCCTAGCAAAGGGCCCTAACAACTGTTACAAAAGTGCATAAGTTATTCTAGGTCCCAGCTTAGGAGGCATCTTAGAAAAAGAAATAAAATTGCCAGACCAAAGGATACAGAAAACTTTTATTGTATTAACATAACAAAAAATAGAAAAAAATAAGTTTTTTCTCAACCACATTTGCTAACTTCGAGATAGGCACTAGGCTACAAAATTTTTTATACATTGTTTCCTTTAATCCTCACAAAAATTCAGTGAAGGGGATATTATTCCTATTTTACAGATGAAGAAACTAAGACTTCAAAAAATCACATATCTATTAAGTGGTACATGTGAGAGTCAAATTCAGGTCTGTCTGACTCCAAAATCCATTCTCTGGAACATTAAGCCATCCTAACAGACTGTTTTAGAAACACTAAATATTATTATATTAATAAAATTATGTTCTGCTCCTTGAATTGATATGACATATTTTCTTTCTAAACATATTTTTTGGGCTTAAAGAACATAGAGAAGGAACCCACAAAGGGCTCCAAGTGTAAAAAGAAATAAAGGGTATTCAGATTGGAAAAGATGAAGTCAAACTGTCCCTGTTTGCAGGTGACATGATCCTATATAGAGAAAAACCTAAAG
>NW_007857782.1:0-634 GCF_000696425.1 Galeopterus variegatus
AATGTCTGGATAGTTCTTTCCATTTCTGAGAAAAATGTCATTGGAATTTTGATGGGTATTGGATTGAATTTGTATATCACTTTGGGTAGTATGGGCATTTTCACTATGTTGATTCTTTCAATCCAAGAGCATGGGATATCTTTCCATCTTCTTGTATCCTCTCTAATTTCTCTCAGCAGTGGTTTGTAGTTCTCATTATAGAGATCTTTCACATCCTTGGTTAACTCAATTCCTAAGTATTTTATTTTTTTGGTGGCTATTGTAAATGGGCAGGCTTTCTTGATATCCTTTTCTGCATGTTCACTATTGGAGAACAGAAATGCTACTGATTTTTGTGTGTTAAATGCTACTGATTTTTGTGTTGATTTTGTATCCTGCTACATTGCTGAAATCATTTATCAACTCTGAGAGTTTTTTTGTAGAGGCTTTAGGCTGTTCGATATGTAGGATCATGTCATCTGCAAACAGGGACAGTTTGACTTCATCTTTTCCAATCGGGATGCCCTTTATTTCCTTCTCTTCTCTGATTGCTTCCAATACTATGTTGAATAGGAGTGGTGAGAGTGGGCATCTTTGTCTGGTTCCTGATCTTAAAGGAAAAGCTTTCAGCTTTTCCCCATTCAGGATGATATTG
>NW_007857783.1:0-634 GCF_000696425.1 Galeopterus variegatus
GTAAAGCTAAATTAGATAATTAGATCCTCCGTCTGACACATGGTTTATGCTCAATAAATGTTAGTTCCCTTCTTCTTTTTGCTACCACCCAGAAATAGGATGTGTTTTCATTTTTAAAGAAATGAAGCATGGAAACAAAATTGGTTTGGAGCAGTCACAGCAGATCCCTGGAGGGCAGACTCTGTGAGAATTGTCTCTACAGGGCAGGCTAAAGCTCTTGGAGAGCTTACCGGAGAGCAACCTCCCAGCCACAATGAAATAAGTTACAGGGCCCTGGAGACAAAGATAAACTGCAGTGATGTCAGCTCCAGAATCACTGATGTAATGGAACTGGCCTGGTTTGGTGAGAAGGTATTGCAGTGCCCAGTAGCAATGGATGAGAGCTGAGAAATACCCCAAATTCCAGATGGCTTAGATCCAGCAGTCCCTCTTCTCTCAACATGATAGAAGAAGACGTTTGACATTGTTTCAGAGTTTATCATAGATGGCTGTACGTGGCAAGAGCTGTATAGAAACCCATGTCTACATTGGAGGTCACAAAGAGCAAAGGGTCAGTGATGTCCAGGGTGGAATGTCCAAATGTGGGTGGATGAAGAGACATGATAATGCAGGAGGGGCCAACAGACTGCAGTAA
>NW_007857784.1:0-634 GCF_000696425.1 Galeopterus variegatus
GTCTGAGCCCCTTGGAGATGGACTCCCAGACCCTGACAGAGGCTGGGGGGCATGGGCTGGCCTGGAGCTGCCAGCAGGTGCCGGCACTTGTGAGCAGGGGACTCTGCAGGGGACAGATAGGGCAGTGTCTGAATCTGATTTAGAATCACTATCGTGGGGAAGAGGCCAGGGGAAGTGTGGCCTGGACTGGTAAACTAGAAATGTGGGAGCCACTTGGGGGGGTTGGGGGGCATCTGAGGCCCAGAGATGGACATAGCCCCTGGGGAAGGCTGAGGCTGGGGGTACCTGGGGAAGAGGAGTTGGAGGACTGAGGCTGGGTGGGCCTGCGAGACCTGATCCAAAACGTCTCCCAACCTGGTGGTCCCCAGAGACTCACAGTTCAGCTTGGCCCCACCCCAGGGCCCACGCCCCACAGGGCTGTCTGGAGCTGCTACGTGGGTCTGCACACCCCACAGCCACTATTGCCTGGACACAACTCCACCTCCCACAGCCTCCACGAGAGTCCAGGATGGGAATAGGGACCAGGGCTCCCGCATCTGCCCCCCGTCCTGACAGGCACTCGGGGGCAGTCACTTCAGAGAAGGGCATGGGGACCCCCAGCCGGCAAGCCCTTGGGGCTTGTGCGGGGACCCTC
>NW_007857785.1:0-634 GCF_000696425.1 Galeopterus variegatus
TTTCTGGTGATATTGAGATTATCTGGTGATGCTAATTCTGACCATTTATTTAGCACTTTGCCGTGTACATATTCATTTACATAAAAATATCAAAATTGATCCACAGTGTTAACGAAATAATATCAAAACCATTTTAACTTTTGAGAGGTTAAGTTAATGATTTATTTTCTTTAATTTGGGTCATCATTGTTATAGCTATTTATAACTCTCTAAATTAGAATCTTGATGCTAAGGTAATAGTAATGTTGGCTTATTGCACCATGGTTTCAATAGTTCTATTATTTATTACTCTTTTCTCTATGGTGCTTCTTATATGTCATTTCAAGTAATTAGCACACTTATTAGACGGTCTGGTAATGGCTTAGGCTTTGGAACAGCAATATCATCTCTTACTCTATAAGAGGATAAGAATGTACTTTTTTAAGGTAGTCATAAAATAGTTGTATTACATTGTAGGAGTCTCTCGTACTGCTGAATTAAGTACAGTAATTCTGTGCAAAACAGAATAATATTATTTGGCTATATTCCTCGACTTAATCAATTAATTTTTATGAAATGGAGATCTAGAAATTTAAAAAAAAAGCTTGAATCTCCAATGGTTACTGGATGTAAATTTTCCTCTGACTGCTTTTTA
>NW_007857786.1:0-634 GCF_000696425.1 Galeopterus variegatus
GTTTTCTTCATTGGTCTAGCTAAAGGTTTATTGATTTTGTTCTTGTTTTTCCAGCTTCCTGCGTGTAACATTAGGTTGTTTACTTGGAATTTTTCTTCCTTTTTGATTTAGGCATTTATTGCTATAAACTTCCGTCTTAGAACTGGTTTTGCTGTATCTCATAGGTTCTGGTATGTTATGTTTTCATTTCATTTGTCCCCAGGAATTTTTTTCTCTGGGGTGTGTTTTTTGTTTGTTTTACTGTTTGTTTCCTGTAGTAGATTAATAGCTACTACCACCACTTGCTGTTCTGTGGTTAGTTCCTGAGTTGGGGAAAGTTCCTGTGGGGACCAGACCTTGAGCTCTAAGCTTCAGCTAAGTTGCTGCTTTGTTGCTGATTCTCTGGGGAAGGCTTTTTGAGTGGTTGGTTAATCACTTACGGGTCTGGGCTGTGTGGAAATTCCAACCCAGAACTGAGTTTTTCCTGCATATTGCACCCCTTGCAGTCCTATTGCCTTAAACAATTTTCACTGAGACCAGGTGTTCTTGCTGCACCCAATGTTCCCCTGACAGACCAGCCTCTGTCCTATATTCCAACCACTTCGTGTGGGGCAGGCTGTGTACACATCCCTCATAATAACTTACCAGCTTCTGG
>NW_007857787.1:0-634 GCF_000696425.1 Galeopterus variegatus
AGTACTGTCATATTAAAAATATTAAGTCTTCCAATCCACAATCATAGTCTTTCCATTTATTTATGTCTTTAATTTTATTCAATGTTTTGTAATTTTTGGTATACAGACCTTGCATTTATTTCTATAAGTTTATTGCTATGTACTTTATTATTTTTGATGCTGTTATAAAAGAAATCATTTTGTTAAATTCATTTTCAGTGAGTTTGTTGGAAGTATATAGAAATGCAATTGATTTTTGTATATTAATCTTGTACCCTGTGTTGACCTAAAAAAGAAACTGAGACTAAATACATAGAGCAGGGATTTATTGAGCTGATATGATGATTGCAATGGGGAGACACACAGATCAGCTAGCCCTGAAAATGTGTTTCTAAAAGGGCCAGTAGAGCTTAATATTTTATAATTAAAAGAAGGGGGGAGGGCCAAATGAGAGAGAAAGACAATCCTGCCTAATTATTTTATCAGGTTTTCTATTAGTTGTAAGTGATATATAGATTTGAGATTGTTACTAGGTTACATCCTACATGCAGGGATCTAGGATAAGGGTAATAAGAAGCATTCTAGGTTATTTCGTGGCTTTCTGGTGCCATCATGGCTGCTTCTTAGTAAAATGGTCTTATGATAATATTTTCCT
>NW_007857788.1:0-634 GCF_000696425.1 Galeopterus variegatus
ACTACAATAGGAGGTAAAATAAAAGAAAGTCCTTATTACAAAAAGGGCAGCTTTAATTTCACTTTCCCACTTACTCCATGCTGTGGGTTGAATGCCCTCCCAAACTCATTGAAATTTAATCCCCACTGTAAACAGCGTTAAGAGGGTGGGAAATCCTATTATGGTAACAGAAAGGTGTGGCCTTAAAGAGGTGATTACATTGTGACAACTATACCCTCCAGAATGGATTGATCTATTCATGGAGCAATGGTCGTGGTTCTGATGACTTTAAAAGGAGTGAGGAAGTTAGTCTCTCTCTTGGTCAACCATCTCGTCATGTGACACCCTGCATTGCTGTGAAGAGTCACCACCCACCAATAAGGCCCTCATCAGATGTCTTCCCTGAACTTTGGATTTCCCAGCCACCAAAACTGTAAACAATAAATATTGTTTCCTTGCAAATTACCCAGTTTCAAGTATTCTGTTATAAAACAGGAAATGGACTACTACACTCCAAGTCTCAAATTTCTGTTTCTATATTTTTCCTAATTCTCCATTGAGGCATTGGTCACACTCACTCTCAGTGGCACTGCTCTCTGATTACATTAGACAGGAAGACTCTTTCCCAGACATTCTTTTTTTTTTTTTTTTTTTT
>NW_007857789.1:0-634 GCF_000696425.1 Galeopterus variegatus
AGGTGGGGGAGGAATGGAGGTTTCTGGGGTAGATGTAGACTGGATCTTTCGCTTCAGGTAATGACAAGCTAGGTATGACTTGGGCCAAGCCTCTCCCAGACAGCAACTAAAAAAACTGGACAAAATATAAAGTCTCCTGGACGCATCTGAGATCCAAAAAAAGCAGTGAAAAATGACAGTGCCGAGATGTTGGAGACAAAGGAAAACCTGAAATATGGGCTTAGTATTTGGGGCAACTTTTCCCTTGGGGCATCTGCCTATTCCAGAAAAGGCAGCTGAAAAGGAAAAGAGCTGAGCCAAGCTCTTGGCAGCCTCAGAGGCAGACACATGATCATGGTGACACATGATCATGGCTGAAAGCTCCTTCCCCCTCCTTCAATCCATCACCGAGTCATGTCACTTTTACCCAGGATGTCTCTGGAATCTGTTCACTTCTCCCCACCTCCCAGAAACACTGTGGCTCAACCCATCAGAGCCTCATGTCTGAATTGCTCCCTCCACGCCAGTGCCCCTCCAGTCTGTTCTTCATGCTGAAGTTCCTCCTCACATGCACCAAATCTGATCAGGCCACTCTTCTGCTTACTGCTTTAAAAATTTTAATGATTTCTCATTATATTTAGGAATTGGACCCAGA
>NW_007857790.1:0-634 GCF_000696425.1 Galeopterus variegatus
GTTATAGAGGGTTTCCCAGCAGGCATTCTGCACTTAAAAAGCAAAGATGATGCCACCATGAGGAGGTGGTCGATGTGACCCAGGGGAATTTCCAGCAACACTGAAGGGAGAAATAAAAGCAGCTCACGGTGGTTTGCAGGATAAAAGGAGCAGCAGGGGAGTCAGCCAACAGTGTCCCTGCTCCACACCATGTGCTGAAATAGCAGAGGGTACAGGAGAGGGGAGCGGCTCAGACATGCTGAAGAAAAGCGGAATGTAGAGGGCACTTGGAAATCTGGGAGGGAAGAGCCCGTCAAGTAGATCTGCTCCAAAAGGGCTCAGCCGTGTCAAAATGAAATGCCGGTGCTGCCATCCTAGGTAGGAAGGAAGCCCAAGCTAGCACTCCCAAGCCCTCCTCAACGCCTGTGGGACAAGGAAGGCATTCAGAGTACTCCTCTGTGCCCTGTACAGGAGGACGCAGAAGGTGGCTGACAGGACCGGATACGATTTCCAAGGGGGTCACTGCAACAGAGTCAACCTGAACGTGGTTCTGAAATTAGAATCTGAAGGACAGACTGCCAGGATGATACGGACGGCCGACCTCAGGATTTGCAATGACAGTGACAGTCCATGGGGTCTGCCTCAGCAGGGACAC
>NW_007857791.1:0-634 GCF_000696425.1 Galeopterus variegatus
TCATGAATGAGTGTTGAATTTTATCAAATACTTTTTCAGCATCTATAGAGATGATCATATGTTCCTTGTGTTTGATTTTATTAGTATGGTGTATTACATTTATT
The DNA here is from genome assembly GCF_000696425.1 of Galeopterus variegatus. Taxonomy (NCBI): domain Eukaryota; kingdom Metazoa; phylum Chordata; class Mammalia; order Dermoptera; family Cynocephalidae; genus Galeopterus; species Galeopterus variegatus. Next base: position 105 of record NW_007857791.1, read on the forward strand.
GGTTTGCGTATGTTGAACCAACCTTGCATCCCTGGGTTGAATCCCACTTGATTGTGGTGAATAATTTTATGTATGTGTTGCTGTATTCTGTTTGCTGGTATTTTAGTGAGCATTTTTGCACCTATATTCATCAAGGATATTGGCCTGTAGTTTATTTTTTTGGTTATATCTTTACCTGGTTTTGTTATCAGGATGATGTTTGCTTCATAGAATGAGTTTGCGAGATTTGCGTCTGTTTCAGGCTTTTGGAATAGTTTGTAAAGAATCGGTGTCAATTCCTCTTTGAATGTTTGGTAAAATTCTGCTGTGAATCCATCTGGTCCTGGGCTTTTCTTTGTTGGGATCCTTCTGATAACTGCTTCAATCTCCTTTAATGTCATTGGTCTGTTCAGATTTTCTACGTCTTCATGGCTCAGTTTTGAGAGCTTGTGTGGGTCCTGAAATTTATCCATTTCCTCCAGATTTTCACATTTGTTGGCGTATAGTTGTTTACAGTAGTCTCGAATGATTCCTTGTATTTCAGATGAATC
>NW_007857792.1:0-634 GCF_000696425.1 Galeopterus variegatus
CCAACATCCTTAATGACCATAGAAACACAAACTGTCAACAAAATACTAGCAAACAGATTTCGACAGCATGTCAAAAATATTATACACCATGATCAAGTAGGAATAATCCCAGGATGCAAGAATGGTTCAACATATGCAACTGAATAAATCTGATACACCACAATAGATTCAGAACATCTCAATAGATTCAGAAAAAGCATTTGATAAAATTCAACATCCCCTTATGATACAAACTCTCAACACATTAGATATAGAAGAAAATTATCTCAATACAATAAAGGCCATTTGTGACAAAACTACAACTACATCATCCTGAATGAAGAAAAGTTGAAAGCTTTTTCTCTAAGAACAAGAACAAGACAAGGATGCCCACTCTCACCACTCCTATTTAACATAGTACTGGAAGTTGTAACCAGAGCAATTAGGCAAGAGAAAGAAATAAGTGTCATCCAAATTGGAAAAGAGGGAGTCAAATTGTCCCTGCTTGCAGCATAAATAATCTTATACATAGAAAACCCTGAAGACTCCACTAAAAAACTTAGAGCTGATAAACAAATTCAGTAAAGTTGCAGGATGTAAAATCAACATGCAAAAGTCAGTAGCATTTCTATAAACCTACAATGAACTTGCAGAA
>NW_007857793.1:0-634 GCF_000696425.1 Galeopterus variegatus
TTTTTTTTTTGAAATTAACATATTTTTATTTTCTCAGAATGGGACTGTGAGCCTGTAATGTGATCCTTCCATTAGAATATTAGTTATTCATCATATTACTATTTTCATTTTAGTTTTTGAACATTGTTTTCCCATCCCTATTCTTTCTCTTGGCCAACTATCTCGTAGATGTCACCACAAGGAAGATATTATGGAAAAATAATTGTAAACAAAATTGATTGTAAACAAATCTCTTGTGGGTCAGTAGGCTCTTTGTCATATTAAAGAAACATGGTACAGCAATATATTTCAATTTGGGAATCAGAGTATCTGTTTGCATTCTGCTACCAACATGCTTTGACATGGAATAAAGCTCTTAAGCACAGTATTTTCTTTGAAATAAAAACTTCTCAATAAATATTTTGCTCTGATTACTTGATAGTTATCTTTAAATGTTATAGACATTTAGAAATAGAAATTTCTGACTGATGATGAAGTGCTATATTGCTTACGTTTCTATATACTGTAAAAGATTATTCAGGAGACTGTGTCTTATTGTCGTTAAAAGAATAAAGCAGCCATCAACATTCTCCATTGAAGACAATGACTTTAAGATAAAAAGGTCCACATATTTTATGACTCCATTTATATGGAA
>NW_007857794.1:0-634 GCF_000696425.1 Galeopterus variegatus
CAACACTGAGGGTTGCGATCCGTTGCCGGACATGGAAAAAGACAAAAGAAAAAAAAAAAGAAAAGAAAAGAAATGCATGATATAATGAAGATTTTTGTTATTGATTTTACAGCTGGTCAATCTGTAAACAAGCCTAATACTGACAATTTGGAAATTTGGAATTTCTCCCAAAAGATATAAATCTGTAAATATTTCCAAAAATACAAAAATCAGCAATCTTATATGATAAAGCTAAAATAGAATTTGTTGTTTCACACATTGGTAAAATTGTTTAGTCAATAATTCTATTAAGTTATTATGTACTGGTGAAGTGATTTCGTGTAAAAATTGAAACACGGCACATCACAGATGACTATCATTTTAAATGTAATCAAATATACAATCAAGAGTTAAAATAACTGAGTCATTTTGCTAATCTCTTCTTTGGTGGGTCAGAGATTAACTTTACAAGTAGCTCTTTAATAATGAATCAACACAGGTGCATTCTTTCACAGTCTAGAGACAGAGGATACACACAAAAATCCTTCAATTGTTCTTATTAGTTGTAGCTTTATTTGGTTTAGCACTTTTTTGAACTTTCTTTTTTTTTTTTATTTTGTCAATATACAATGTAGTTAGTTATTGTGTCCCATCA
>NW_007857795.1:0-634 GCF_000696425.1 Galeopterus variegatus
GTAAATGGGAGCTGAAATCCAAGCCACCTGGTGGAAGATGTTTCTTTTTCTTCAAAGTCTGCCTAACAAGCCCCAAAGAGGTGCCTTTTCTGATTCGTACGGAGGCAATCTGCAGCCCTTGAAGGCCAATTTGTGTCTGGCCCTGGAGTCTGCTCCATGGATGGTATGAAACTCTGACAGGTGTTGAGTAAGGTGGTGGCCATGACTTAGCACGGACGATATGGCAGAAATGCCAGTTCATAGAATGAGCAGGGGAACCAGGTTAGGGAGCTTCTTTGAGAGTCTAAGTATATTCTGACTTTGAAAGACAGTAAGAATGGAAAAGATCATGCTCCAGAGGGAAAATCAGAAATCACTTCAAATCCTGGTGGGTTGAGGTCACCAGGGTGCCCAGAAGAGTGAAGTTCTCCAAGGTACCAGGGAGAAAGGCAGTAACAGCTCTTACAGCTCCATAAGCCTGTTGTAGGCAGGGACTATCTTATGGTTCTTTAAGTATCCAGAGATTAGCACAGTGTCTAACATATAATCATATAATTTCTCAGTAAAAGTTTGCTTGATAAATGAGCTAAAAGCAGTAGAGAACTCCTTCCCCTCTCAGTCTGCAGCTCAAATGTCTCCACCTCTGGAAGCCTTC
>NW_007857796.1:0-634 GCF_000696425.1 Galeopterus variegatus
CAGCCAGTGAGCGGGAACCGGTCCGTATGTGGGATCAGAACCCTCGGGCGGGAGCGCCGCCACGCTTCCCAAGCGGTTCACTATCCAGTGTGCCACCGGGCCGGCCCCAGCAATATTTTAAATCCCTGATATGAATTAAAGTCTGCTCGACTAATATAAACTGATTTAAAGCAATATTGTACACCCTGACACTTTGCTAACATGTAGTGGATCAGTAAATATTAAAATGAGTTGAATAAATGAAATGAATGAATGAATGAAAAGTCTCAGGATACAGGGTTAGAGGTTTTCTTCAAAATCTATACATTAAAGTGTCTCTACTACTGTGAAAATGTTTATATTTAGGTAAAAGGATCCTCATAGTTGAGGGATGTGATAAATTCTAAGGTGTTTAAAAACCACCAAAATAATAAGAAAAAATAATTGTATGTCCTCATCAGCTGTGTTTGATCACAGTGCCTCCCTTAGAACTTTCTTTTTAGTCAATGTGAAAGATTAATATAAGATCTCGAAAAATCCTCTTTGTGGCTTTACGTTGATAAAGGATGGGAGATTGAATGGAAAGGGAATCTGCTTGTTTATGAATTCAGAGCTTCCTGACCCAGGGAAGTCTGAACTATCCTTTTCCCATCTA
>NW_007857797.1:0-634 GCF_000696425.1 Galeopterus variegatus
ATAACTAGTCTAAGTTCAAAAAAAGTTAATGTATCCAACAGTTTTACAGACTCCAAAACTTTCTCCCCATACCATGCACTATTCTATCTCCACATTGTAAACAAGGGTACTTACTACTTCTTCAAGGCAACAGATATTGTCATTCTAGAATAAATTGAAGTAAATAATCAATCCCATTGCTTCATCATTCTCGGGAGATTTGATTTCCGGATGACAAGTGGGGAGTGGGCAAAACTAAGGTCCTCAATGAGCTCAAGAGTTTCAGAAGAATGAAAAGATAGTGGTTGTGTATATATTAATGACTTTTGCTGGAACTAATTAAACCGCAGGGATTTGATCCCTGTATGGCAATTCCATTATAAAGTCTTCAGGTTCTTTATATCCATGCGGTCATTGTGAAAGCGCTCTCCTTTCACAGGTAGGATTAGACTTTTAAAAAAATATTTTGCAGTCATGAAATAAATATTTTAATTAAAAATAAATTGAGATGAATCATAAACTGATGAATATGCAAATACTTACTAAATGCTATTATTCTTCTCAGAGTACAGGTACTTTTAAACGTACAATGGAGTGGTGTTTACATAATGGAAAGGGAACTAGACCAAAGAATGGAAACATTAATTTCATCAAT
>NW_007857798.1:0-634 GCF_000696425.1 Galeopterus variegatus
CTGCCAGCCTCCCTAATTTTTGTCCCCACTTCTAACTCAGGACCAACCAGAGAAAGCCAAATATGCTGTGCCTAAGACACGAGGCGCAGAAACCAAACCAATCACATACGGTGTCCCGCTTCTAATTAGCCCACCCCCAGCTTCCCTGTGCCACAGTTTCCTATCAGACATACTCGAAGACTTCCCACTTTTCACTGTAAACCTTTCCCAGCCCTCTGTCTGCCTATAAATCTCTGTCCAACGCAAGCAATGGGGCTGACTCTCTTGCTATACTAAGCACTGAATACATAGCCTCTGCTTGTTTTCACATGGGTGATCTTTGTTTATTTTCAGTTTTCCTAGAGGCCTCAGTGAAATATCGTCCACACAGCCCAGTGTGGTAAGTCAGCACCGGGTCTGAACACTGCCTTTGCATTAAGTTCCTCATGTATTTATTGTTCTCAGTTTGGTACCTAGGTTTTGTTATCAGTTCCATTTGTTTGGCATGCTTGGAGGAATCAAGCCATTCCTCTCCATCCCCTTTTGCTCTGTTTCGTGTTTCCATTTTGTGTTGAACCATCTAAAAGTGTTTGTCACAAGAAAGAAAATCATAGGGTAGAACACAGTCATGGGCCCTATAAGCCTGTTGTCTGAG
>NW_007857799.1:0-634 GCF_000696425.1 Galeopterus variegatus
TCTGGGGTGTCCCCAGGTGCCAGTGCAGGACTTGGCACACAGTAGGTGTTTAATAAGTGCTCTTTCTCAAGTTAAAATGCTCAATCCTGCTCCCCACTGCACCCTGAGTCTCCTTTGACCTGGACTCGCTTTCTCCTGCCACTGGGAGCTCAAGTCCTCACATGATGCCTCCTCCCGCCATGAGGAGCCCACGCTGGGTCTGCACCCGGCCTGGCCATACCTGGCAGATACCACCCCGGTGGGTGATCACACCGGTGCACACACTGTTGGGGCTACAGCGGTCTTTGGGTGTCACGGTCATGTTGATGACCCTTGGGAGGCGGGAGAGACATCCCCCAGTCTGCCAGGTCCCCCAGCCGGCCACCTGGCAGCTGGTGCTGGCTTCCACAGTGACATTCTGCTGGGTCAGTGGCACCAGCACCATGTTGCTGGTGAGGTTGGCCTCATGGTCCTGCTAGGGAGGGAAATTGAGTCAGGGAAGAGAGGAACTAGGGGTTCTCATGGGGCCACAGCTAGGACAGAAGTGGCAGCAACATGAATTTTGATCTGTAAGTGGTTTGAGTGCAAATTCCAGCTCGGGAAGTAACCTGCTGTGGGATGCTGGCTAAAGCCCTCTCTGGGCCTCTGGTTCCTC
>NW_007857800.1:0-634 GCF_000696425.1 Galeopterus variegatus
TACATTAGCCTAATTTGCTCAGATAAAATCATGAGAAACATTATAACCTTTGTTAACTTCTCTTTGGAGACTATATCCTTTAAGAAAGTATTCAAAAGAAGTGCTGTAGCACCACTATGAATAATAGTAAAATAACGAGAAAAGTTCAAGTGTTGGGCTGGCCCGGTGGCGCACTGCTACAGTGCGCTGCTTGGGAGCACAGTGGCGCTCCCGCTGAGGGTTCGGATCCCACATACAGACTGGCCGCTCACTGGCTGAGCAAGGGGTGGGCGCAACACCGAGGGTTGCGATCCCGTTGCCGGTCCCGGTCTGGTACGGGCGCGACACTGAGGGTTGCGATCCGTTGCCGGTCACGAAAAAAAGACAAAAAGGGGAAAAAAAGTTCAAGTGCTGAACAATTGGGGGATGGCTATAAAAACAATGGCATATTAACATATTATACAGCTATTAACATCTGTATGTGGAATATCAATACATGTATTGATTATGTCAGTATAAAAAGCTTACATGAAATAATGTTATTTGAAAAATAATGCTAAATTTGGTGGCACTTCCATTATAAATATGTGAAACTACTCCCACATTCCTAGGAAAAGCCTAACTGTTCTAGAGCCATATAGCCAATTGTTTAATC
>NW_007857801.1:0-634 GCF_000696425.1 Galeopterus variegatus
GAGTGACAGGGCTGGGGGACCGCCACACATGGTCCCCTGTCCTGTCATCCCCAGGGGTGTTATGGGACAGAGAAGAGGAAGAATCAGGTGGAAAATCTGACACACGTCACACTTCTTCGGGCACCTCCATACGCCCACGCTGTGGGCTCCCACGCAGCACACACTCATGGACATATGCCACCTACACACACACAAGGGACGGGCAGAGTGTCTTGGAGGATATGCTGGGGCCAGCAGGTCAGCATGTCAGCAGGGGCACAAAGGGGCAACCCCAACAGGACTGGATGGTGGAGAGCTGTCTTTTCCTCACTCCTGGGACAGGGTGGGCTGAAGACCTGAGTCCTGAGCAGAAGTGAGCCTGCATTCCCAAAACATTCCATGCGCCCGCCCCTGAAGGATCCATGGAGAGTGAGTGAGCAGGAGGGACCCAGACTGTCTCCTGACAGTATCCTGGTGTGAGGTAGTCCTGTATGACTCTGTGCCTTTGTGTCTGTGACTAGGGTGTATTCTCTGGGCATGGCCTTGTGTGACAGATTAGGTGTGGGTGAGGGACGTGTTTTGCTGGCATACTGTAGGCTATGTCTGTAAAGATGTTTGACCGTGTGCATGTGTATGTGTGTGTGCATGTGTGTGA
>NW_007857802.1:0-634 GCF_000696425.1 Galeopterus variegatus
GAGTGACAGGGCTGGGGGACCGCCACACATGGTCCCCTGTCCTGTCATCCCCAGGGGTGTTGTGGGACAGAGAAGAGGAAGAATCAGGTGGAAAATCTGACACACGTCACACTTCTTCGGGCACCTCCATACACCCACGCTGTGGGCTCCCACGCAGCACACACTCATGGACATATGCCACCTACACACACACAAGGGACGGGCAGAGTGTCTTGGAGGATGTGCTGGGGCCAGCAGGTCAGCATGTCAGCAGGGGCACAAAGGGGCAACCCCAACAGGACTGGATGGTGGAGAGCTGTCTTTTCCTCACTCCTGGGACAGGGTGGGCTGAAGACCTGAGTCCTGAGCAGAAGTGAGCCTGCATTCCCAAAACATTCCATGCGCCCGCCCCTGAAGGATCCATGGAGAGTAAGTGAGCAGGAGGGACCCAGACTGTCTCCTGACAGTATCCTGGTGTGAGGTAGTCCTGTATGACTCTGTGCCTTTGTGTCTGTGACTAGGGTGTATTGTCTGGGCATGGCCTTGTGTGACAGATTAGGTGTGGGTGAGGGACGTGTTTTGCTGGCATACTGGAGGCTATGTCTGTAAAGATGTTTGACCGTGTGCATGTGTATGTGTGTGTGCATGTGTGTGA
>NW_007857803.1:0-634 GCF_000696425.1 Galeopterus variegatus
AGAGCATGGGATATCTTTCCATCTTCTTGTATCCTCTCTAATTTCTCTCAGTAGTGGTTTACAGTTCTCATTATAGAGATTTTTCACATCCTTGGTTAACTCAATTCCGAAGTATTTTATTTTCTTGGTGGCTATTGTAAATGGGCAGGCTTTCTTGACTTCTCTTTCTGCATGTTCACTATTGGAGAAAAGAAATGCCTGATTTTTGTGTGTTGATTTCATATCCTGCTACTGCACTGAAATAATTTTTCAACTGCAAGAGTTTTTTTGTAGAGGCTTTAGGCTGTTCGATATATAGGATCATGTCATCTGCAAACAGGGACAGCTTGACTTCTTCTTCTCCAATCTGGATGCCCTTTATTTCCTTCTCTTCTCTGATTGCTCTGGCTAGTACTTCCAATACTATGTTGAATAGGAGTGGTGAGAGTGGGCATCCTTGTCTAGTTCCTGTTCTTAAAGGGAAAGCTTTCAACTTTTCCCCATTCAGAATGATGTTGGCAGTGGGTTTGTCATATATGGCTTTAATTATGTTTAGATACTTTCCGTCTATACCTAACTTATACAGGGTCTTTATCATGAATGAGTGCTGAATTTTATCAAATGCTTTTTCAGCATCTATATAGATGATCATATG
>NW_007857804.1:0-634 GCF_000696425.1 Galeopterus variegatus
CAGAGAGACAAAAAGACACAGAGACAGAAAGACACAAAGACAGAAAACACATTGTCATCTACACACCGTCAGACAGACACACAGACAGACAGATACACAGACAGACGCACGGACAGAAAGACACACAGACAGACACAGAGACAGAAAGACACAAAGACAGAAAACACATTGTCATCTATACACCGTCAGACAGACACACAGACAGACAGATGCACAGACAGACGCACGGACAGAAAGACACACAGACAGACACACAGACAGAAAGATAAAAAGACAGTAAGACACACAGACAGACATAGAGACAGACAGACACATAGGCAGACAGTTAGACACACAGAAACAGACAGACACACAGACAGATAGAGACACAGACAGAAAGACAGACTGAAAGACACACTGGCAGAAAGACACAGAGACTGACAGACACACACAGAGACAGACACACACACAGACAGAAAGACACAATCAGAAAGATACAAAGAAAGAAAGACACCCAAACAGAAAACACATTGTCATATAGACACACGGTCAGAGAGACACACAATCAGACAGATGCACAGACAGATGCACGGACAGAAAGACACACAGACAGACAAAAGTACAAAAAGACACACAGACAGACAGACAGACACAC
>NW_007857805.1:0-634 GCF_000696425.1 Galeopterus variegatus
GAGACACTGTCTTCTGGTGAGGGACTTCATCCAGTGAGGAAATGAGGAGATGAGTTAGCACTGTGAGGAATGAAGCTGGAAAGCCTCAGGTGGTGAAGCTAAGGGGACCGAATAAATTAGGTCAGCTAAGGCTGAGCAAAGCAGTCAGGGAGAGGTGTGGCCAAGAGAAGCTCTAGGGATGCCTATGACTGATCCGATACAGACATCATTTAGATTCAGCACTTTGTGACCCTCACATTCCATGTACTTTTCCTAAACATCCAGGATCTGCCAGCATTATATTACACTTTTGTTATGTGGGCTGTGATCTGGACTTTGGATGCATCCATACTAAGATTTCTCAACCTGGCTTTATTGGTCTTCGGGCCTGGAAAATTTGCTGTGCAGTTGTTCTGTGCACATTGTAGGGCATTTCTTAGCATCCCTGGCCCCTACCCACTAGAATCTTGTAGTTCCCCTACCCAAGTTGTGACAACTGAAAACATCTCCAGGAATTGCTGAACGTTATATGGGCAACAAAATTACCCCAATTGAGAACAACTGATCTATACAACCCACGTACACATTAGAATCTACTTGTACAGTCTCTCAATTCCCTAGGTCTACCTTCACTTTCCAAAGAGCTGATCTATGC
>NW_007857806.1:0-634 GCF_000696425.1 Galeopterus variegatus
ATTGCTATTTCTCAGTGAAAACAAAGTTAATTAAAAATGGAAATAATTTATCCAGAACATTACAGACCAATTTTGTACAACTAATTTTATTTTGGAAAATGTATGCCCAATTTTATTTGAAAGGATAATCAGGGTACCATTCTAGGCATTTTATTATTTCAGAATATTTTTATTTTGGAGTGAGATAATTGTAAAAGAATTTGGATTTTAGAGTGGTGGAACTGTATCATCATCATCTGATTCACCATCAGGGGATTGATGTGACTGGTCCCTATGGGGCTCTCGCTTTCTCCGCCATCCTTCTGTGCCTCCCAAAAGTAGAGGACGATCTATCTAGATAGAGAGAGGGCTAATCTAGAGTGTGTGGTTATCAGGTATCTGCTGACACCAGATATTGATTCATATGTTATATCGTGTCTCATATCTCAAAGTTGATTCTAAGTTCCTAAGGGTGGGCAACCAGTGTTTTACTTCCTGTTTTACTGTGCATCTACCTTAGTGTCTTTAGAACATGGAGTAAAGCAGGGGCTTATCAGATATTTCTTGAGTTAAATAAAGCATTGACTTATGCATTTTTTTCTGTCTATGGAAAAAAAATCATTGAAGATAGAACCAGTTAGAAAATAGCATCTTA
>NW_007857807.1:0-634 GCF_000696425.1 Galeopterus variegatus
TAATGCCTAATCAAATGGAGTATATAATCTCAGAATTACTGCTTAGGTTCAATTTATGGAAATACAGAACAAGATTTCAATCCCATCCCCACTTTCCTATTCTATTAATTGAACCAATAGTTTCTATTTGTAAAACTGTATACCCAATCAATTAAAAAAAAAAAAACTAAAGAGTATGCACCCTCAGAATATCTATTTATTTATTCAATTTATAATTTTTATGTGTGTCTATTGTTAATTTGTATTAAATATTAGAAAAAGTTTAATATCTTTATTTTTATATGTAAACAGAAATTCTAGTAATTTCATCCTGAACATGCCAATGAATCATCTCACACTCTACTTTGGAGATCACAGAACTATGGAATAATTATAAGTGTATAATCCATCATGCTCTCTAATCTGGCCTTATGGATACTGTTCTATTGTGTCTCTTTTCTCCTCCTGTTTCCATTGCTACTGATAGTTAATACTTAACTGATCTGCACCAAAGTTGGTATTTTAGCCACTAGTCCGCCCAGCCTTGCACTAATCCCTGACATAAAACCTATACTGTAACCAAACCTTCTTTCGTACCAAACAGTATACACTACCTAGCATATGTGAATCCTACTAAACCTTGAATTCCCTTCCT
>NW_007857808.1:0-634 GCF_000696425.1 Galeopterus variegatus
CCTGGCTGCCGGCGGCCCAGAGGCAGGCGCTGGGGAGGAAGACAGCTGCAAGCCTCCACGGTCCCCAGGCAGGGGCCCCAGGTGAAGGTTGCCCCCTCCTCTCAAGGCAGGTGTGGGAGTGGAGAGGAAGGGGTGAGCGACACAGTGCTGGGCTTTCCAGCCACCCCCCTCCCCTCCCCTTTGTTTTGACCAAACTCTCTGCTCCTGTAAGTCACCACGCGCATCCCCTGCCTCAAAGCAAGGCCGTTTGGAGGTTTGGAGAGTCAGTCCGAGGCCCCGTGCCGGCAGCCGAAGCCCGTCTTAGGCAGAGGTGGGAGGAGGGGGCTTGGCTGCTGGCAGATGTTGCTGCTCTCGAGTGGAGACGGGGGATGCAAAGACTCGGTGTGTGCAGATGGGTGGCAGTGCAGAGGGAGCCTGGGGGACTGTGAGCAGGATCCATGCAGATGGTGGCAGTCGAATGCAATTTCAGTGGCAGGCAACGATTTTGATTAAGCGTCCTGTAAACCATTCGCAGCTCATCAGGGCTTCTGGTGTTTTCGATGCTGTCTCCCCTCCCTTCCGGCTGTGGTTTCCTCTGGAATCTGATCCCTGCCACCGTCAGTGGCTTCAGCTCTGGCCTTTGCTTGTCTTCCTC
>NW_007857809.1:0-634 GCF_000696425.1 Galeopterus variegatus
CCCAATTATTATACAACATATGTATGTATTGAAACATCAGATTGTATCCCATAAGTATGTACAATTATAACGTGTCAATTAAAAAATTTTTTAAAAGTTACTTGTGAAAATGTTTTGAAAGTCTAAAAGGTTAAACATTTATAATGTATTAATTTTTACCTACATTTTATGTATAAACAGGATATACAAATAAGCAAAATAAAAAACAATCTAAAACATCCTTTCTGGTTTTGGGGTTTTTATTATTACTATTATTATTGAAACATAGTTGATGCTACATATCTGTGGAATACAGAGTTGAATAACAATACTTGTGTGCAATATGTGACACTCAAATTAGGATAATTAGTAATTTGACATTATACAATAAAATTGGTTTTCATGGCACTTTACCTGGAGGAAACAGATAAATCTCTTGATACTTACAAACCACCAAGACTGAACCAAGAAGAAATAGAAAACCTGAACAGACAAATAACAATCAATGAGATTGAAGCAGTAATCAGCAGTCTCCCAAAAAAGAAAATCCCAGGATCAGATGGTTTTAAACTTTAAAAGAGGAATTACTACCAACTCTTCTTAAACTATTCCAAAAAATTGAAACACAGGCCATTCTCCCAAACTCATTCTATGA
>NW_007857810.1:0-634 GCF_000696425.1 Galeopterus variegatus
AGCAGTGACAGAAAACTAATACAGTCAATTATAAGATCAACTGGGAAAATACCAATGGCCTTTAGCTTATCAATAAGCTCTTTGTTGAAGGCACAGATGCCCAGAAAGTCATGTTCCACGGATGATTCGAGAAACTCAGTCTCCATATTCTGCAACCCAACCCTGGGACAATCATTCTGGTCATACACAGACAAAATGTTGATAAAATCCAAAAAGTAAGCACCTCTGATTCTGTGACTGTCGGTCAGGGCTGTGGCTTGGGGGAGGCCCTACAAAGAGGCCAAACTCTTGCTGGCTGGGATCCCACCACCTCAGCACTGGAAAGAACTTCACAAACCCGCACAGGAAATGTAAGCTGTCTAAGTCTTATCCCAGGAAAGGACCTCGGAAAACTCCACCCAAAATATGCAGCCTGAGAGAAGAGAGAGATCAGCAGGCACAGATATAATTGATCAAAATTGTTTTCTCCATTGACATTTAGATACAGGAAAGTGGGAGAAACGCAGAAGATCTAAAAAGAAAGGGAAGGGAGAAAGTTACAGTTTATGCTAGACTGGAAGCTGAAATATAGATGATTTTATGAACAATGTTCCATTTGTGAAGTTTTCCAACCTTCCCTTGATTACCCAGGGTT
>NW_007857811.1:0-634 GCF_000696425.1 Galeopterus variegatus
CTCAGCTCCAGCCAGCGTGGTAAGGAAGACTCCTCTGCTTTAACCTGTAAGGAAAGTAACCCGAAGTAGCCTCATGCTAACCAATCCATTTTCTTGTTCCTGTAGGTTACCTTATAAAACCAATACTCTGCCATGCCCAACCGAGCACCTACATATTTTATAGAAATGGGATGTGGACCAATTCATGAATTTCTAATAAAGACAATTAAATCTCTAAGCTCAATTTCTTGAAATTTTGTTCTTTGATGCCTCTTTGCTTAAGTTTTATAGAAAGAGAAGTTGTGATAAAAGTTTTAGGTGAAATTACAAAGAAATTACAAAGGCCAAACCCAGTACCCATAATAAATTAGTAGTAATCACACAGAACTTCTTTTTAAAATAAAGAAACCAAGGCAGTCTGAAAAAAAAATTTTAATGTGGATATAGTGAAAGAAACTGAGACTTCATGGGATTTTATCAGAATGTAAAAAATGTAAAATAAGAAACAGAAGCCCAGAAACAGGTATAGAAAACCACAGGCGTGTCACCGGACAGCTGTGAGTCTTGAGCTGTGTGCTTCAAGTATGGTTTACTTTTGGCTGGAATTTCAACTTGAAGAAAAATTATGCTAAAGTAATAGTTTATGTTCGCTATT
>NW_007857812.1:0-634 GCF_000696425.1 Galeopterus variegatus
ATATATATATATATCCCCGTGCACTTGAGGACCTTGTGCAATGACTACAAAGTCCTTCAGATCTGGGGACCCACTTCCTGAGTAGATCTTTAACACTGGAAGGGGATGACTCCCATGAATACTTGACATTCTAGCAACTTTCCCCGTAGGCAAGTGTGACCAAAGAACGTGACTTCTCTCAGCAAAATATCACAAACTCCACAGATGGCATCTGTTTGGTTCTCTGATGTATCTCCTGCCCTTAGCGTAGTATCTGGACCTTAACAGGCACTTAAGAAGAAGTTCTCACAAGAACATTCGATAAGATGAGGCCACTGAGTGGCCGGCTGGACTCACTCACCAGCTATGCCAACCGTTCCTGTTTACCAGCCCTCAAAGAGCATGATTCAAAGTTTTACACAGAGCGCATGACTTATCAACCCCAAACTTGGTTGTGCAACAAACACTGCATTGCTTCAGAAATGAAATATAATCTGTCTCTGAGCCCCCATTCTGCCAGGCTATTGGGAAAGTTAATGTTGGCCTCAATTGGAAAATCTCTTTCTCTCTCTAGGATTGGACAGAATCTGGAAGGCTCTTGTGGTTCCTAGAAAACGGGAGGGAGAAGGGATTGTGGTTGGAGGCACTGCTCAAG
>NW_007857813.1:0-634 GCF_000696425.1 Galeopterus variegatus
TGGACACCAAAGACAAACAATCAAAAGGAAAGAAAGGAACAAAGATATCTAAAACAACCATATGAAAGCCATTAAATGAGTTGGCTTCTGGGCAGAGGTACTGGCTCCTGGCTCACCTGCCAGCTCCTGGCTCGGATGGGTGGCCCAAGCAGGCAGCAAGGCTGGGTAGGCAGGCTGCAGTGCCCAAGGTCCCTCTTGCCAGGCCCACCACACAGGGTACAACAGGGAACGTGAGCCACAAGAAGCACCCAGGCTCTCCTAAGCCAGGGCAGTGGGGGTCTGAGGGCCTCAGCCATGCCCCCCTGACACCCACAACTAGTGCAGGAAGCACCCTGGGCAGTAGGGAGCTGAGGGCCTCAGCCACGCCCCCCCACACCCACAACCAGCTCAGTGATGACCACCAAGCTGTCACAAGAAGCACCCTGGGCTCCCAAGCTGGGGTGGTGGGGAGGCCAGGGTTTCAGCCACATCCCCTGACATCTGCACCCAGCCCAGCAATAACCAAGAAACCACTGGAAGCCCCCTAGTTTCCCCTATAGGAATGAGAGGGGTGCCAGTGTCCTCAACCACACCCCTCCTCCTTCCTCCTTCTCCCACCCTATTTCCTTCCCCCTTCTCCTTTCTCCCTCCCCCC
>NW_007857814.1:0-634 GCF_000696425.1 Galeopterus variegatus
CAAACACACAAAGAACAGCAGCACCCCTGGATCTCCACTCCCCCATATGTCTAAAAGCAGCCCATAAATTTCTCTTTTTGAAGTTATTCCCCCTTTCCTCTCCCATACCAGGAAGAGAACAACCCTTATCATTAGAGACAGAAGGTCAGCACCAAGATAGGTTTACATAAATCTTACTAAAATAACCCTTATTTTCTATTAGTTTCCCCTATATTTTACTTTTCTACAATTTACTGTCACTTGAAGCACAAATCTCTTTTCCTTTGTCTTGTCACTTCTCTACAAATTATTGCCCTTTGTTAAAATAGTATATAAGCCCCTGTGTCTAACCACTCCATTGGTTCTCCACTTCTTTTCTGTGCAGGCTTCTGTGCTCAAAAAAAAATTAAAATATTAACATCAATAAAGTTTGTACGCCTTTTCTCCTATTAATCTGTCTTTTGTCAGTTTAATTCACAGGCCCCAGCAAGAAAACATAAGCAGGTAGAAGAAACTTTTTCCCCTCCTCTATACCTATTTATATAAAATTTATTTTTTATGGCCCAGGTCATATACCATTTCTTTTCTTTTTTTCCTTCCTTTAAATTTCTATAGTGCTATTTTTTGGTGCTTATCATAAAGAAACTGTTTTTTC
>NW_007857815.1:0-634 GCF_000696425.1 Galeopterus variegatus
CTCTCTTCTAGACATTTGATAACATGCAGTAACTTATCATTAAATATAGGTGCTTATCTTAATTGCATATCAAGAAAATTGATTTTTCTTAAACAGTTGTTTTGTGTCCATTAAACCATTTCTTGGTATCCCCCTTCCACTCTCCCTTTCCTAGCTTTAGAAACCACTTTTTTTCTACCCTTCCGAAAGCTCAACATATTATTATGATTATTGCTTCTTTCTTTCTTTTTTCTCTCTATTTCTTCCTTTTCTTCCGCTTATGACTGAGGGCACATGGCATTTCTTTCCCTGTACCTGAATTATTTCACTTCACGTAATTTTTTTCCAAGCTCATCCATGCTGCTGTGAATGACAGAATTTCATTTATTTAATGGCTTAGTAGTATTCCATAGTATATATAGACGCATTTTCCTTATCCACTCATTCATCAATGGACTCTTAGGTTGATTCCGTTCTTGGCAAGAAACACACTTCCATAAAAACAAAACTTCTCAATAACTGCTCTAAATGATTGAGTTTGGCCCAGCAGAATTCCATGGTGCTAGGGGCTCATTCTATGACTGCAGAGACTCAAATGGGAACCAAGGTGGTTTAACATAACCACCACCACACCCACTGTCAAGCAAAGACAATT
>NW_007857816.1:0-634 GCF_000696425.1 Galeopterus variegatus
TTGGGGGTATAAATCGAAATTACACACATGAATAATGATTTAGTCTGAAATAAATTGTTAAGAAGAACATTATTATTGTACAATGTTCCTACATAACACTGCATTTTTATCTCATTATTTTAGGATCCATTGGGATGTTGTGTTGACCTAGACTCCCCTCTCCCTGTCTGTCATCTCTGGAGAGCCGGTCTCCATCTCCTGCAGGACTAGATAGTGTCTCCTACACAGTAAAGGAAACACCTATTTGAATTGGTTTCTAAAGAAGCCAGGCCAGGCTCCACAGATCCTGATCTGTTTGGTTTCCAAATGGGCCAGATATATTTATAGATTGCTGCACAAATTTGTATGTACATATATTCATGTGTAAAGAAACTTACATAACCATATATGTGCATATACAGGCATACACTCACACACACACATACAACACATGCCTATGCACAAAATTATCAGGTGCCAAGGAAATGACATTCAGCCTTTCTGGTCTACAGAAAGAGTTATGGGAACCTAGAGGATGGAGGAATGTCAAGGAAACAGATCCCTTAACATGGAATGAGTCATACATGCATTTTGTTAGATATTTTTCTTTCTACACTTACCCTTTTCCTTAATGTATCACATATATAAAGTAGTT
>NW_007857817.1:0-634 GCF_000696425.1 Galeopterus variegatus
TGGAAAATGTACCATTTTGTGTGTATACTGACTTGCAAAAATGTAACAGAGATAGATGAAGAGGATGAAGATTCATTGTTTGTAAAAACTGTTTAATTGCTAAGTAGATAGGTGCTCACCAAATTCAAATTAGAAACAATTAGCTCTTTTTCTCGTGACCAATTAATAGTATGAGCGAGATGTCTGAAGAAACAACGGTATTTATGAACTCTCTTTTTGGGCAGACCTGGGTATCATGCGTTTCTTTTCATAAAAGTAATTTATCAATAGCAGAAGCAATAATAGCAATAGCTAGCTAGGATGTTTACTCTGGAAAGGCATTGACAATGTATCTTGCCAGCACTAGTGATAGATACATACTTCCTCTGTGGCCCAACACTCCATATGGACCTATGCTTCATTTCTTTGTCTCCCCCTAAGCTGAGCTCCTTGAGAGCATAGGCTATGAGCAGTGTGCTGAGCTACACTCTAGCCAGCCACAAAAATAAAAATCAGTCTTACCAATCCTCTCCTTACATAATACTTGGCATTTGCATTAAATCTCATTATTTAAAGAAAAACAAAACACTGTATTTAACTATTCATTATCCTGAATACTGATTTTTTTTTTTTTTTTTTTTTTTTTTTTTTTGGG
>NW_007857818.1:0-634 GCF_000696425.1 Galeopterus variegatus
TTTTCAGACCACAATGGATTAAAACTGGAAATCAATAACAAGCAAAACTCTGGAAACTATATAAATACATGGAAATTAAACAATATGCTGCTGAATGACCTATTATTCCAAGAATATACTAAACAGGAAATCAAAAAATTCTTGAAGCAAACGAAAATAAGGACACGTCATACCAAAACTTGTGGGATATAGCAAAAGCAGAACTGAGGGAAGTTTATTGCAGTAAATGCTTAACATCAAAAGAATAGAAAGACTTCAAATAAAGAACCTAACATCATGCCTCAAAGAATTAGAAAAACAAGAACAATCCAATCCCTAAAGTAGAAGACAGGAAGAAATAATTAGGATCATAGCAAAATAAAAATAGAGACCCCAAAAATGATACAAAAGATCAATGAAACGAAAAGTAGGTTGTTTGAGAAGACAAACAAAATAGACAAAACCATTAGCTAGGTTAACAAAAACTAGGGAAGAAAGAAGACCCAAATAACAAAAATCAGAAATAAAAAAGGAGACATTACAACTGATTCCACAGAAATACAAAGAATCATTAGAGACTATTATAAACAACTATATGCCAACAAATTTGAAAACCCGGAAAAAATGGATAAATTTCTGGACACAAAAATTATTT
>NW_007857819.1:0-634 GCF_000696425.1 Galeopterus variegatus
TAGCAATGAGTAAACCTAACACCCAGATCTTGGCTTCTAATACTATCCTCTAATAAAAGGAACCAAAGCGTTTTAGAGAAAGAGCTGATTCTAGAACTTAGGCAGAAAAACACAAGGTGATTCTGGAGCATCTTGAAATTTCAAAAAGTAAGAAAGTGCTCAAACAAACAAACAAACAAACAAAAAAAAACATTGATGGGAGTATGTCAAAAGGACACACGAGCAAACCAGCAGTGCCAAGTGACCAAAACTGGAAAATTAGAGCAAGTAAATATTGAAAATAGTGTTAGATTACAGACCAAAACATAAAATAAATATCTGTGAGTCCACACTGATATAAATAAATGATTAAGTAAATAAATAAATGAGGAAGAAGGCATCAATTTCTCATGCTAAATTTCAAATAATTTGTGTAGATTCTCCACTTAAAGAAAGTGGAGCAAAACTCTCCTCAAACATAAGCTGCAGGTAGTGACATCCTCCCAAAGAGTACACTATGGAAAAGGGTTAAAAATAAAAAGAGCAGCTTTACAGTCAAGAAAACTGACAAACACTATTTCGGCCAGGTGATCAAGGTCAATATCAAAAGTGTTAAATCTTGTTGTTGTTATGTACCCTTGACCTGATGTGATAA
>NW_007857820.1:0-634 GCF_000696425.1 Galeopterus variegatus
TGTCTGGAAAAGTGTTGTTTTTATATATTTTGTCCAATTTTCTTATCATTTAACATTAGAGATTAGACCTGGTTCCTGTTACTCCATCAGGGCCAGAAGTGGAAGAAGTAAAGTCTTTTAAAAAATAAATTGTAAGTATCTAAACAAAATTTAAATTGATATTTTATATTTAGGGCTTCCCCTAAACATTGGCCGGGTCTGATGTAAAAGCACAAATGGAGAAACATGTATCATATGTCCAAATATTTAAAAGCTATAAATCAAGCTAACAAAATGTTAAATAAAATATATTCAATCAATTTAACAAAAATAACTCAGTAGAAATATGGAAAATTAGTTTCATGTTTGGGATTCTCAGACTCCTCAAAATTTCAGTCTAGTCAGTCCTTTTCCTCTACCCTAACTTGTACTTTGAGCAGCCTCTTGCACAGATATATTGAAGCTCTGCAAAGAAACCTATGGTTATGTACACCACTGGTCTAGTCTGCCCTCAGGGTGGGAGTGGAGTAGTGGTGAGGTAATTATGAATAAAAGTGAGGCTTTCATATTTTTTTATTATATACTAAGCATGGCTTGAATATTTTACAAAAACAGTGTTTTTATTTATTTCTTGTAAAATTATATGTACACACAT
>NW_007857821.1:0-634 GCF_000696425.1 Galeopterus variegatus
TTGTTTTTCAAATACTTCATTTACCTAAACAAGTTGATTTAAAGAGATTTGTTAATAAGTGGACTGAATAATTTAAAAATGGAAATTATTTGGTTGATTAAAACTTCTAATTTTTAAGTAAAAGAGACTTAGATCAAGAGATCTAAGTAGTTTCTCTGGATCTGAAGTAATATTCTGTGGATTTTAGGAGATAGAAATGCTGATTCTCAGTCAGGACAGGGCTGCATCCCATGCTTGAGACCAGAGCCGGATGGAGGGTAGGGTCTCTTAAAGGACAGCAGGGAAAAGAACTATTTTGAAACCACATTTCTGTAGAGGAGAATATTCAAGTGGACTGGTTATAAGAACTCCATTTGGGGCCGAGCCCATGGCGCCCTTGGGAGAGTGCGGCACTGGGAGCGCAGCAGCGCTCCCGCCACAGGTTCGGATCCTATATAGGGATGACTGGTGCGCTCCCAGCGCTCACTGGCCGAGCGCGGTGTGGCCGGTCTCAAAAAAGGACAAAAAAAAAAAAAAGAAATCCATTTGTCTTCCTGAGTATTTATATAGAAAGACATTGTTCATTTAATATAAACATGTGTTCTAGAATTATCTGATTCTAAATCATTTTGAAATAATTTTCCTTCTTTTTTTT
>NW_007857822.1:0-634 GCF_000696425.1 Galeopterus variegatus
ACTCTTATTTGAGTTAAGCTGTATTTGTGGAACATCTAGCCTAGGATTAAAATTTAATATAGTCCTAGAGCTAATATAAAATTGATTCTTCCCATGATAGATATGAATTAGGATTTATTTCTTCTAGTATCTTTCTAGCACTGGCTTTAACAATGAACTTTTCCAATGTGAAGACGTGTAGGTTAAAAATGTATTAAAGCTAATTAGGGGGCCGGCCCCGTGGCTCTCTTGGGAGAGTGCCCCTTACTGGTAAAAAAAAAAAAAGCTAATTAGGTAGCAGATCAGTCTGTCACAAGCAATCCAAACAACCTTCTTCCTCTTCCAATGACATTTCATGCAATCGTGTGGGGCACTCTAAAGTTATTCTAGTATCACACAGTATTATGTGCAACAGGGAATTTGCCAAAAAAATACACACAAATTTGCTTTTTAGTCAGTGGATTAAGAAAAGTAATCATTTCTAGGTAAAAACTATCCTCAAAATCCCGGTTAATGCAAAGTCTGTGTTAACAAAACTATGTGGAACCTATTTATCAATTCACTTGAACAAGAAATTTAAATAATTTTTCAAGATTTTTTTCTGCCCCCTATGAATGATAACATTTTCACCTTGCATCCTACACTGTAATATCAT
>NW_007857823.1:0-634 GCF_000696425.1 Galeopterus variegatus
AAAGCTCCTTGACATTGGTTTTGGCAATAATTTTTTGGATATGACAACAAAAGCACAGGCAACAAAAACAAAAATAAACAAGTGGGATTACATCAAAGTAAAAAGTCTTTGCACAATAAAGGAAGCAACAAAATGAAAAGGCAGTCTATGGAATAAGAAAAAATATTTGCAAACCATCTATCCAATAAGGAGTTAATACCCAAAATACACAAGGAACTCATACCATTCAACTGAGAAAAAAAAAATAACCCAATTTAAAAATGGCAAAGAACCCAGATAGATATTTTTCGCCAACAAGTATATTGTACTCAACATCATGAACCATCAGGGATTTATGTTGAGCTGTAACGTGCTGAACATCATGAATCATCAGAGAAATGCAAATGTGTACTTCCTACCTCCTGACTGAACCTTGGCAGATATACTTAGTTTTCATTATAAGGAAACCAAGCATGGAGGAATTAAACAACTCTCCCAAAGCCAAAGACTAGTGAGTGCCACGGCTAGGGTGGTGTGACCCTAGGAGCCGTGCTCTTAACTACAACACATGACTGCATATTCACAAACTAAAACTCTGACTAAATAGATCACTACACATGTAGGATATAAGATAGGATCATATCCTTTCCTTTCA
>NW_007857825.1:0-634 GCF_000696425.1 Galeopterus variegatus
AGAGAGAAGATTCTGGTTCAGTTCAGAATTGGATAGGTTGTATGACAAGAGGTAGAAAGAGCTGTAGGTGGTGAGAAGGCTGCTCATCAGGCTGGCATCGAGGAAAGCTGGAGCATCCACTGACTCCCACAATAAGCGAGCCTGCGATAGAATAAAAGGCCCCACCAGGGTAGTGAGCACAAGGAGTCAAGAGTGGCCTGCTCTGGGGGCCTTACAGATATGATAGGACACCCCACAGTGGCTGATGTGGTTCCTGCTAACCGGCTTAGTGTTGTTTTGAGTCTTTTAACACCTCCAAGGTGCTGCCAAGAATTCTTGCATTTGAAAGTGAACCAGCTTGGGAACCACAATCCCAGCTTGCATTCTGCAAATACCCCTCTCTAATGAGGGTTTTTTAACTGAGAAAATTGACAGACATTCATTGAGTGCCAGACCCAAAGCCAGCACTGAGCTGGGCGCTGAGGCTATGACACAGACATGCTGGACGTGATCCTGGCCTTCCCAGAGGCCACAGGCAGTTGAGGAAGTCAGACTGTTAAATAAGAGATTGCAAAAGTGAGACAGATTATCTGGGCTTTGGTTTGCTCATCTGTCAAGTGGTGAGAACTGTCTTCTCATCCACCCTCATGACTGG
>NW_007857826.1:0-634 GCF_000696425.1 Galeopterus variegatus
CTTAAAAAGGTACAATAAGAATTCTAGAAAAATATGATGTTACCTGAACTACAATGAGAGATAGTACAGAAAGGAAGAAAAAGATTAAAAATATTTTTAGATGTTTTTGTTAAGGATGAAAGTGAGAGAGGAGAAGGAATGAAGGATAATTCCCATGTTTCCTGTTTTTTTGGGTAGATGGTGATTCCCAGCGACCTTCCTATTCAGTGGGCCGATCAGTTGAAATTTAGCAGACAATGTGATACCCTAAGCTCTCAGAATGTTAAGTAAGGCTTGGGATGGATGAACTCCTCAGTAGGTCACCACTGGTCTTGAGAAGCCTGCTACATTTCTTATAATGTGCCTTACATTTTTATTTCCTATGAATGGGGTGGCATGGGGAAAGATTAGGAATAAACATCATGGAGAATTAAGACCAATAATAAAACAATTACCACTGTTCCAAACATCATGCCATAATAAATCTTTCAGAAAAGACACACTGGTGGTACTTTCTCGGTTATTTAACTCATACTCATACAATATACATGCTTGTAGTAGATCAAAATTAATATTTTTAATCATAATTATGTCTAAAATGGTTCTGTCTTAAGAGAGTTACATTGTTTTAACTAGTAGAAGAAATCCAGTATAA
>NW_007857827.1:0-634 GCF_000696425.1 Galeopterus variegatus
CTTATATAAAATATCTGTGTTGTCTGAACCCCATTCACTAATTTACCCTCTCCTGTAGCGATTATTATTTTCTACCTTGCATCTAGATCAATGTATGCACGTTTTATTTTTCCTAATAAATTCTAAAGGCAGTGACTGTGCCTCATATTTTTGTGCCCTTCCACAGTGTGCAACAATGTCTTGCTTGTGGTAGCTGCTCAGTAAGTTGTTGCTGAATGAAAAAAAATTAATACTTTGGATTATATCACTAGGCTTTTGAGATTTATATCCAGCAGAACTAGGCCTACCCATTAGGTCTGTCCCTACGACCCCATCAAGAACAGAGCACTGGGTGAGATGAATCACAAGCCTAAACCAACAGCAATTCTCATGCTCTAAAATTACACACCAAATAAAGGTTGTGCATTATAGAAAAGCTGCTGTTGGGATGAGAAATAAAACAAAATACGTACAAATCCCCCTTTTAGTTTCCAATCTGACTATAAGGAGAAAGATACATGTATTTTTCATCAGACCAAAAAGACTACCTAGATAAGAAATAAACATTTGAGGTTAAAGACATGTATTTCAACTATATGGAGAATTCCATGGTGAATTTGTACTCGGAGAAAATCTGTTTATTGTGCAGTCAAAG
>NW_007857828.1:0-634 GCF_000696425.1 Galeopterus variegatus
CCTGGGTTTGAATCCCAGCTTGGCCACTTGTTTCCAGCTGTGTCAGAAGTGGCTGAGGGGGGGCCAGCCCGGTGGCGCACTCAGTAGAGTGTGGCACTTGGGAGCGCGGCAGTGCTCCTGCCGAGGGTTCGGATCCCATATAGAGACCGGTCCGCTCACTGGTTGAGCACAGTGTGGGCGCGACACTGAGGGTTGCGATCCCGTTGCCGGTCACGGTACGGGCGCGACACTGAGGGTTGCAATCCCGTTACCGGTCACAAAAAAAAGACAAAAAGGAAAAAAATAATAATAAAAAATAGAAGTGGCTGAGGGGGAATGAGGCCTGCCAGACGTTGTCTGACTTGTGCTTCTGTGTGTTTGGTGCAGCCATCCGCTGAAAAAGCCAGGGAGATGCCAACTGAGAGATAGACGGTGGGGTTCATCTTTGACATGTTGAGCTGGGGTTTCTATGGGACACTCGCATGGCCACATCCTGTAGGTACTTGGATATACAGATCGCAAGCTCCAAAAAGAGTTTTTTGGGAGAAAAAATAGATTTGGAATGAAGAACATGTGATCTCTAGACATGCTGGGCTCCAAAGAATGTCAGTATTTAAGGAGTACAGAAAGGAGAGGGAGATGTTAAGTGACTCAC
>NW_007857829.1:0-634 GCF_000696425.1 Galeopterus variegatus
AAAAAAGTGTGGTTGTTTCCACATCACCCACCCCTACTCCTGGAAACAAATCTCAGGGTATATGCTACACTAAGAAATGGTCAGGAAGCATATTCATCCAAATATTTTCTAAAGGTTAATATTGAACTTTGCATGGGAGGAATAATACAAATAACTGTTCTTACACAGACTTGCAATTTCTAGGAAATGGATAATACAGATTCTTAGGGGTTCTTAACATGGCACCCCAGGGGTCCATAGATAGAAATCAGGGCATTTATAAACTTGGAGTGGAAAAATGCATATTTAGTTTCACTAATCTTGAACTAAAATTTAGTATTTCCTTCAGTTATGAGTGTAGGCAAGAAACTACTATAGTATAAACTTGTGACTTTGTCTCCAACAGAAATCATAAACATCTTGTCACATTCCAGTTGTTGAAAACATCTCTGAATACAGTGTATGTGCATTACTATTTAAAAACTGAATTAGACCTACCCCTTGAGCTTGTTACTTTGTGCTTTAGAAATGAAGCATGTGTATTAATATGCCATGTTTCATAAAATATTTTGGTAACTGTACTTCAGTGTAATTGTTTTCCTTTATAATCCTCTCTCTTAATGTATTTAAAAGCATTATTCTGAGAAGGGGACCA
>NW_007857830.1:0-634 GCF_000696425.1 Galeopterus variegatus
GCAGGACTGGTGAGTTTCTCCTTCATTCTTGTCAGCTATATATCAAGTCAGTATTTGCAGCTATTGTGATATGAATATCAGAAAGAGATTATATCCAAAGAATGAGCATATTGCAGAATGCTATGGGTTAGTGTTTCTCCTTCTAGATGTGCCTATCACTTCCCTTATTTTGACGCTGTCATTTTTGGTGGGGAGCTGCTGATGCTACAAGTTCAGATGTCACTTCTACTCAATTGCCTTGATTAGGGAACAGCCCAGCATTCCTAAATTATTCACAAGTCTCAGGAATTGCTGAGGACTAGCAAATGTCAAATATGGTAATTGTCATCCAGGAAGGAAGAAGGACTTGATTTAAATCTGTGCATTTAAATTAATAAGAAAGTAGAACTGGAAAAGTGACCCCACCCTTTCCTTAAGTGCTCAGACAATTAAATGCAAATGGCTTCCCCCAGGAGTCCCATTTCAGCTGCTCCTCATTCCTCTCAAACAGAAGGGAAAATGCCATTCACAGTGTCAACCTAGGGCAGGGGGTTGACATTGACTGAAATCCTTATAGTGTTTGACCAATGCTAATCTTCATAAACACATGTGATGGGCACATATTTTGAAATATCAATTGAAGCTTTTTTTTTCC
>NW_007857831.1:0-634 GCF_000696425.1 Galeopterus variegatus
TTAAATGCTTACCTCAGAAGAATGGAAAGATGGCAAGTGAACAACCTAACTCTGCACCTTATTTATTAATTCTAACAAATTTTATGTTTGGAATCTTTGGAGTTTTCTCTATATAAGATCATATGATCTGCAAATGGACAATTTTACTTCTTCCTTTCTGATTTGGATGCATTTTATCTATTTTTCTTGCCTAATTTCTATGTTAAACTGAAGTGGCAAGAGTGAAAATCTTTGCCTTGTTCCTGATCTTGAAGTTTTCCACTACTTAGTATGAAGTTATTTGTGGATTCTTTAATATGTGAAATAAGCCCTTTTAATGTTGAAGAAATTTCTCTTTATTCCTTGTTTGTTCAGAGTGTTTATCATGAAAGCATATTGTATTTTATTATATACTTTTTCTGTATCATGTGATTTTTATTCTTCATTCTGTCATTGTGAGATATCATGTGATTTTAATTCTTCATTCTGTTATTACATTAATTGATTTTTCGACATTGAACAATTCTTGCATCCCAGGGATAAATCCACTTGGTTGTGGTGTATGATCCTTTTAATGTGCTATTAAATTCAGTTTACTAGTATTTTGTTGAGGACTTTTGCACTGATGTTCATCAGGGAGATTGGCATGTTTTTT
>NW_007857832.1:0-634 GCF_000696425.1 Galeopterus variegatus
CGTTGCCGGTCCCCAGTCCGGTGCGGGGGCAACACTGAGGGTTGCAATCCGTTGCCGGACAAGGAAAAGAGACAAAAGACAAAAAAAAAAAATTGTGTTCTGGGGACGTCCCTAATCCCCCGGGTGATCTTCCCTTTCTGAGCCTCATGTGTAGGAACTGTACCTTCTTTACAAAACCCGTCTCGCTGCGAGCTCGGGGTGCGTCCAGCTCCCTGCCTCTCTCTCCCTTGTCACGGCTGTTTCCCCCCCACAACAAACCTTGCCAGCGTCCTTTCTCGTAGGCGTCCTCGCCCGATTCAAGGATTTTCCTACAACCACATGCCTTCCCGCCAGGGGGGAAGGTGGGTAGGGGCAGGGCACACAGCATTATTGGGTCAAATTCCCCAGTATATCTGTCTCTTGTGAATTGGGTGCAACTTTTCATAGTCACTTTCTAACCATGACTCTCATCTCACCAAGCAGTGCAAGAAAAGTCACGTTTATCAGCTACGTTACATTGTAAGTTGACTCTGTGACCCACGGAATGCTTACTCATACGTGCATGTCAATGCTATGCGTACCGATGGAAGCTCCCTTCCCAATTACGTTACCAAGGGACGACCGGACAGATTTCATACGTTATTTATCTTTGTGT
>NW_007857833.1:0-634 GCF_000696425.1 Galeopterus variegatus
AGTGCTCTCTCTGTCTCTCATGGTTAATAGTTAAGAGCACAGACTCTAGAGCCAAACGGCCTGAGCTCCGATCCTGGCTCTACCCCTGTGTGACTTTGGACACGTGCCCTTACTTCTCTGAGTCCCCCAAAACGGGGATGATAGTAACCCTTCGAGGAGCGAGTGCAGTAATCCCTGGAAAGTGCCTGGCGCAGGTGCACCTTGAGGAAAGGACCTGCTGCAGGCTTACCTATCCTCCTCCATGAGGAAGCCTCAGGGAAGATGGGGAGCCCTCCAGCCTGGCAGCCCTGTGTGGACTTTTAAGTTTATTTTTATTTTCTGACTCCTTGAAGACCAGAAGGGAATCTGTCTGCCCCACTTTTGTCTTGTGGTCGGACACTCAGTCTGTGTTTACTCACCTGGTTCCTTCCCCAGGGTGGAACTGACAGACGATCCCTTGATTCTGGGCCAAGGGAGGCGAGGCTATTTCAGGCTGATGGGACCAGGGCCACTGAGGGCTGATGGAGGCAGGTGGCCATCGGCTACCAGGACCTGCAGTCTTGGACATTCCCCCTTGCAGGGGAGGGTGAGCAGCTTCTGCAAGGAGCTTCTTTCAGGAGGAGCAAGGCCAGGGTTCGGGCAGGGTGTGGGCAGT
>NW_007857834.1:0-634 GCF_000696425.1 Galeopterus variegatus
AATTGATCCAAAGTTACAGAGCTTAGTAATTGGTAGAGTTAAATCCAGGTTTTCTTTTTTTCCTAAGTAATATACTTTATTTTTATAGAAGTTTTAGGTTTATAGAGAAATCAAGCAGAAAGTACAGATAGGTTGCATACCACCCTCCCACCCCACAAAGCACAGTTTCTCTTATTATTAACAAGTTACATGAATTTGGTACATTTCTTACAGTTATGAACCAATATCGATCTATTATTAACACAATTTTACATTAGGTTTCCCTCTGTGTGTTGTACAGTTCTATGGGTTTTGCCAAATGCATAATGTCATGTATTCACCATTATAGAATCTCACAGAATAGTTTTGCTGCCCTAAAAATCCTCTCTTCCATCTAGTCATCCCTCCTTCCCTCCCTCTTCCCCTGAAAGCCTGGCAACCACTGTTTTTTTCTCCATTACCTCAAACATTTATCATTTCTTTGTGTTAGCAACACTCAAAATCCTCTCCTATAGCTAATTGAAAGTATACAATAAATTGTTGTTAATTATAGTCACCCCCACAGTGCTGTAGAGCACTAGCTATTCCTCCTATCCAACTGTAACCTTGTATCCATTGACCACCCTCTCTCTATCCCCCCTCCCACCCACCCGGT
>NW_007857835.1:0-634 GCF_000696425.1 Galeopterus variegatus
TTGAGGGGTGTGTGAGCTCCAGACCCAGCCCTACCTCTACACCTTTTCTTTGAAAAATAAAATCTCCCTTTCCTTTAGTGGATCCTGTGCTCCTCTTTTGTTAATAGAGGGCTTCCATAACAATAAGAAACTGGATTCGCCCTCATGCCTTACCAAAAAACTTAACCAAATTCATGAAATGATGGTTGATTAAAGCATGGGGCATCAGGCAACAAGGACGATAATCCCTGAGAGAGGAGAAACAAATGGGTTCAGTGCTGTGATTACCCCAGTTTACTGCTGGAACAAGTTTCTAGGCCATGGTGGAGGGAGAGAGAGCCCAGGTGGATGTGGGTGGTGTCCCTGAGTTGAGTTGGAGCTAGAAACCAGGTAGGCGGAGGTGGTAAAATTTATAGGGCAGAGTACCTGGAAGAAGGGAGCTTCAGAGAACTTTCGAGATCTGCAGAGGGTCCCCTGGAGTCTTCATCTGTGTATAGGTAGTGCTTGTGTATGAGGAAATGACCTGAGCCAGGGGTAAAACACTCAAAAGATTTAGAGGAAACAATCACTAAAGGGCCGAAACACTCTAATTACAAGGCAGAAATCCTCAGATTGGATAAAAAAGCAAAGTGGTTGGAACATAAAATGGTACCTT
>NW_007857836.1:0-634 GCF_000696425.1 Galeopterus variegatus
ATGGAACTTCTTGGTGAACTGTCAGCTCGGGTCCTGTCATTCTTTCACCCAGCAAGCTGTAACCAGGAACAAACTTTGCCTTATAGGTATTTCATTTGATTTTGTTTTCATTTAACTACTAAATGAAAAATGAAGTGTGAGGTCAAGTAACTTTTCCTAGTTATGAAAATAGAAATTTTCTCCATCAAATGAACGTGAGAGAATGTCAATGAAAAATAACTAAATCTATGCTAACCTATGTTCTTTCTATCTTTTCTCTCCATATTAAATATGAATTTGAAATGTGTGTGTAATATATATATATATATATAGTGACGCTATTAACTATGTATTCACTTTTCTTCCTCTACTTTTCTCCTTAAAGCTGGTTTCTCCAATGCTCCATTTTACAAACCTTTCTTTCTGAGTACCTACCCTTTTTCTCCCTTAAATCCGCTATGGATTTGGCTAACTCATATTGAGTTTGTGGCTTAAAACACTTGTCTCCAAGACTGTGTTCTGATGAAGGCTCTAGGGGAGATTCTGTTCCTTTGACTCTTCCACCTCCTAGAGCCAACCTGTTGTGGTCGCTTCTTCCATCTTCAAGGCTAGTGGTTCAGCATCTTCAAATCACTCTATGATCTCTTTTTTTTTT
>NW_007857837.1:0-634 GCF_000696425.1 Galeopterus variegatus
CTTGTAGGCCATACAAAAACAGGCAATGGCTAGATTTGATCTTCAGCCCTGAGTTTACTGTTCCCTGTTGTTAAAAAGGGCTTTCTCCTAGTCCGCAGGGGCAGAAATTGACCTTTGAGGGGAACAAAAATGAACCATATAGGGGCCGGCCTGTGGCTCACTCGGGAGAGTGCGGTGCTGATGAACCATATGATAGGAGAAAAATAATTCATTTCTGAGAGAGGAACTCTGAGAAAGAGTGATGGAACCCGGGGAGAGAGAGAGCCAGAAACCACCACCATTTTGAAAGAATATGAAGGGGAACTGAAGAAATCAATGTCTGAGAGCCCATTGAAAGCCATTTCTAGTTTTGTGATGTAGTCAGCTTTGTCAGCTAAGGTAAGCAATGCAACTTAGCCTAACCTTGTGTTGCGGGGGCTCAGGAGTGAGAACGGAGAGTAGACAGCTTTTAGGCCTGAGTAAGCAGTCTCCTCGGCAATAGAGAACAGACAAGTAGAAAAGTCTGTGCATTTTGCTTGTTTTTATTGATGCACCATCTAACATAAACATTCTGCTCACCAGCAAAGAGACATTTGTCAAGTCCTTGCTTCAGGCATTAAGTGTCGTGATGGGTTTATATATCATATAGAGAGAG
>NW_007857838.1:0-634 GCF_000696425.1 Galeopterus variegatus
GAGGGTTGCGATCCGTTGCCGGACATGAAAAAAGACAAAAAGGAAAAAAAAAATAAAAGAAATATATGTTCTTGGTCAACTAATCCCTAAACATTTACTCCTCAGGTTTCTTTACTGCATTGTAGAGCCCAAATTTATTCCTGAGCAAATGATTAAGTAACACATGATAAATACATAGAAGGGAACATAAGCTATTAATAGTCTGCTTTAGGAGTATATTTATTGACATAAAAAGATTTTTGTATTGTATGGGTAATGATATGTTCCTATATTTTTTAGAGGAAAATGCTTGTGAATAGTGCAGTGTAGGGCCAAGCCCGTGGCGCACTCAGGAGAGTGCAGTGGTGGGAGCACAGCAGCGCTCCTGCTGTGGGTTGGGATCCTATATAGGGATGACCAGTGCGCTCACAGTGCTCACTGGCTGAGCGCGGTGTGGCCGGTCTCAAAAAGGACAAAAAAAAAAAAAAAAAGTGCAGTGTAGGTGTTAAGAATATGAGCTTTAGTATGACAGGTTTAGGTTCAAATTCCAGCTACAGTCCCTGAGTAACTCTGACACCTTGATGAGGCACTTAATCCCATTAAGACTCAGTCTTGTCACCTGTAAAATGTGGAAATCATAGCATCTATCTCACAG
>NW_007857839.1:0-634 GCF_000696425.1 Galeopterus variegatus
TCTCAAACTGGAGAGAGAAAGAACACAAAGAGTGGTTATGAGGTCATTCAAAAAAAAAAAAACCGAGAGTAGTGCCCAAAGTGGACAGTGCCTTGAGAGAAAGGATAATCAAAAAAGAAGCTGCAGGGGCCAGCCCGGTGGCACACTGCTATAGTGCACCGCTTGGGAGTGCGACGGCGCTCCCGCCGAGGGTTCGGATCCCACATACAGACCGGCCGCTCACTGGCTGAGCGAGGTGCGGGTATGACACCGTGGGTTGCGATCCCGTTGCCGGTCCCGGTTCAGTACGGGCGCGACACTGAGGGTTGCGATCCGTTGCCGGACACGAAAAAAGACAAAAAGGGAAAAAAAAAAAGAAGCTGCAAATGCAAATCCCTTGACCAGCCAGGCAAATGTGACAGAAGCAAGCCAAGTCTAAAGTAATAAGAAGGGTTGGGACAAAAGCAAGATGCAAGCCTGTGCCTGTGCTGCTATAAAGTAGTCGACTTTAAAAGAAATACATTTTTTAAAATGATGTCCATATAGAGAATACACTTGTCATCTCGACTCGGTCCACAGGAGGCCAGGTTGTTCTCTCTAGTCTAGTAACAAATGATTCAGAGATCAGAACTAGGATAAGCCAAAAAAAAAAAAT
>NW_007857840.1:0-634 GCF_000696425.1 Galeopterus variegatus
GGAGGTAAAGGGTATTTTTTCAAAGTCCCATTGAGAAGAAAATAAGACCCAGGCCCATCCCAGACTCTTAGTTCTCAGTTCAGTAGGTTTTCAGTTCCTTTAGAAGAAAGACAGGAATGAGAATCCAAACATCTTCATAAACTGGAGCTTCCTGCAGCGTGGATTGTCCTAAGATTTATAACTTTTGTTTACTAATTTGTTTTCTCACTACCATCTCTTATTTTCTAGATACTGTGGTTATTAGAAACAACTCTACTTTGGGAAAACCCTCCAGGAAAAGAAGTAAGAATAAATAAGAATGTATTTCCTTCTGATGCTGTAAATAAGTTTTTTTTTTAAATTTTTTTTTGTCAATATACAATGTAGTTGATTATTATGTCCCATCACCGAAACCTCCGTCCCTCTTCCCTCTCCCCACTCCCACCCAAGTGTGTCCCCTCCATTTGCTTGTTGTAAGAACTTCAAAAAAAATTGTGGTTGTTATGTCTTCCTCTCCCCCCCCCCCGGTTTTTTTTCTTTGTTTCTTTGTTTGTTTTTTTGTTGTTGTTGTTGTTAGTTTGTATTTTGTGTGTATGTGTGTGTGTGTGTATGTGTGTGAACTGATTCATTCACCTTTAGCTCCCTCCAATAAGTG
>NW_007857841.1:0-634 GCF_000696425.1 Galeopterus variegatus
GACACACTTCTTTATAAACTCCACACGCTTCCCAGCTCAGATCAGCCTGGACACGGCCCCCATGGACACAGCCCCCGCGGACACGACCTTTCGTGACCTCAGAGCGGCCCTCTCACTTGCAGGAGGCTCACTCCCCTCTGCCAGTGACCAGGTGTACTTCCTTGGCCACCATGTGCCCCTGGCCACAGAAACACATCCTCCTCTGAGCGCAAGGCAGCCTGGAAACCACGAGGACCGTGCTCAGGGGAGGTCACTGCTGAGCGGCTCAGAGGACTGCACGTCCTCACTTTCAGGACCTTGGGACCCCTGGAGGAGTTTCCTGGGACAAGGCCAGGTTGACCCTTATTCTTTCTGCATGGTGGAGGAATGGGACGAGGCCAGGTTGACCCTTATTCTTTCTGCGTGGTGGAGGATAAGGGGGCCAGGCAAGGGCAGTTCTGAGCAAACACCTTCTGGAAGCCTGATCAGAATCCAGACAGGCATTTCTTGGAAAGATCCACAGTTCCCCAGTGAGCAGCAGCTGCTTCCTCTCCCTTGATCCTGATCAATGAAAGTGGCAGCCACTGTTACGCACTCCGGCCTCGATCCAGAACACCGCACGGCTCTCCATGCACCCCCACTTAATCCTGGAGGT
>NW_007857842.1:0-634 GCF_000696425.1 Galeopterus variegatus
GAAACTGAATGAGATACAAGAAAACTCAGCTAGACAACACAATGAAATGAGGAAAAGTATACAGGACCTGAAAGAGGAAATGTACAAGGAAATCAGTGTCCTGAAAAAAAATGTAGCAGAACTTGCCGAACTGAAGAAGTTATTCAGCGAAATGAAAAACACAACAGAGAGTTTAACCAGCAGGCTTGTCGAAGTTGAAGGGAGAACCTCTGAACTTGAAAATGGGCTGTTTGAAATAAAACAAGCACACACACAAAAAAAGAAAAAAGAATCAAAGACACTGAAGCAAATCTGAGAGAGATATCAGACAACCTTAAGCGCTCAAATATCCGAGTCATGGGTATTCCAGAAGGGGAGGAAACAGAAGATTGCATTGAAAACATATTCAACAAAATAGTTGCAGAAAACTTCCCAGGTATAGGAAAAGACACAGAACTTCAGATTCAGGAAGCTCAAAGATCCCCAAACGTATTCAACCCAAAAAGGGCTTCTCTAAGACATGTTACAGCCAAATTAGCAAAATTCAAAGACAAAGAGAGAATCATAAAAGCTGCAAGAGAGAAGTGTCAAATAAACTATAAGGGAGCCCCAATCAGGCTAACATCAGACTTTTCATCACAAACCCTAAAAGCTA
>NW_007857843.1:0-634 GCF_000696425.1 Galeopterus variegatus
ACCTTCCGGTTCTTAGCTCAGATTTACCCTCATACCTTTCTTCTCACTTGAGTCCTTTCTTTACCTTTTCCATGGTTAGCTTAACTGTCCCAAACACACGCCCATCTTTGCCTTTGCCTCCTCTGTTTCCCAGAAATGCTATTCCATGTCTCTGTTACCACATGATGTATTTATAAATCTTTGCTTATCTGTGTCCATCACTGGAATGTGAGCTTCCTGAGACTAGGAAATTTTATATTATGCATTTTTTATATTTTCAGGGTCTAGATGAATGCCTGGTCTATTTGAGGAGCTTCATAAATATTTGTGGTGAATGATAAATACAAAATTAAATAAATTAAGCAGTAGGGTTTTCTTTTTAGCTTAGTGGGGGAAGAGTGGGCAGAGACCACTGGCTGTAGGCTATTTAAAACAAAATGTTAACAGTGGTTCTGGTTAGAGACCAGAGAGCTGTCACAGTACAGAAAATTTGAGATTATCTGTGTCTTAAACTTTATTAAGAATGTAGTAAAACTAAATTGTAATATTAGCTGATTTTAGTCAAGGCAAATATACTATTTAAAAATAATTTGTAGTTAGAACCGAACTTTAAAAAATTCTTTCACGTAAATTGGTAAAGTATTAAAATGTTCAT
>NW_007857844.1:0-634 GCF_000696425.1 Galeopterus variegatus
ACAACACTTAACTACTTAACTACTACTTTAGTGCTTAACTACATCACTTCTACCCCCAAGCTTCACAGGTCTCCAGGGCCCGAACCCTTGGTGGAAGGGAATCATTAGTTAAGCAGTGGTTAAATAGTTACGTACTTACTACTAAAAGCCTACTGTTAGGCAGGCTACTTAACAGTTTGGTAATCATAATGCATGTCATGAATACATGACATACCTGATGGATTTTGGACATGACTGGCGCCATTGTGCACACAATAAGCACAAAATAGCCGCCAGCCTTGTCTTCCACTCCAGCACAAACCCCCTCCCCTCTTCCCTTTATGAGAAGCCTCATGACTTAAACAGAGACCCTTTTGCTTCTGCAAGGGTGCAGTTCTCCACCCTGGTCACAAAGTTTCCACATTAGCATAATGCTTCTCCTTGATGGTATCAGCCAGCCCTTGGTGCACTATATTAAGCTCTACAACCCCCACACCTGGTGCTGCCTTCCATTTTGAGGGCAGCGCCTGGCTCCCCATCACTTCGAGCACAGCCGGCAGATTCTTTTCCTTTAATAAAGCTTGAATGGTACCCGGCGTCTCAGCTCACTTTCTTTCAATACCTAACCCAAATTTTTCTGTATATTTATTGAAGA
>NW_007857845.1:0-634 GCF_000696425.1 Galeopterus variegatus
AAACTGCACCTATTTAAAGTGTACGATTCAAAGAGTTTTGACAGATGCTCACATCCATGAGGCCACCACAACAAATGTTCAGAACATTCCTATCATCCCCAAGTTTTCTTGTTCCCCTTACCCTCCTCCAACCCTGCCACAGGTGACAAGTGGGCTGCTTTCTGCCACTTATGGATTAGTTTGCATTTTCTAGCATCTTATATAAATGGAAGCATATAAATGAGAGCATCTTATATAAATGAGAACCATCTACGTTGTATCAGTAGTTCATTCATTTTTATTACTGACTGATATCCTACTGTGTGGATATGCTACAGCTTATTTATCCATTCGTCTTTTGTTGAGCATTTGGTTTGTTTTTAGTTTTTGACTTTTACAAATAAAGCTACCAAGAACTTCCTGTACAAGTCTCTGGGTGGAAATCTATTTTCATTTCACTTGGATAAGTACTAGGAGCAGAATGACTAGGTTGAATGGTAGGTGTATGTTTAACTTTTAAAGAAACTGTCAGTTTTCCAAAGTGGTTGTACATTTTTGCATTCCTTCCTGCAGTTGTTCCACATCTTCATCAGCACTTGGTATTGTCAGCTTAACTTCAGCCATTCTAATTGGTGTATAATAATATCTCATTGTG
>NW_007857846.1:0-634 GCF_000696425.1 Galeopterus variegatus
GGCATGGTAGTAGGTTGGAAATTTAGGTAGAAGAGATGCTTTTTTGAAAGACCCCTTGGCTGTTCTCTGGAACAAACACTGGAGTGTGCAAGAGGCAGGGACCACTTACAAGGCTGCCTGTCACACCTGTGTTTGCTCACATGGCATTTTCCTCTCCTCCATTCAAAGGACGATGCCAGTGCTCCCTTGTTTCAGGGCAGACTGGAGATGAGGTTGGGTGAGACAGAGAAGCTGCTGGAAAACAGAGAAACATCTCAGTGAATTTATTCAAAACCCAGTTACCACATCTCTTGTCTACAGTTTTTAGAATCTATACTTATCCTGAGGACAGTGATTTCCACACTTCAGGTTTCTGGAATCTCTCCCATTCTCCTACATCCCTTGGAATTTAGGGATAGGATTCCTCAAGGAAAGTGGAATAAATGAATAACATAAATTCGAAGGCAGGAAGGCTCAAATTTGAATCCTGCTTCATCAACTTCCAAGCTTTGTGACAGAGTGTAAATTACTTGGCTTCTCCGAGTCTGTCTTTATAAATGGGTTGTAGTAAGGGTCACATGAGGTCAGGCACGCGAAAGCCACTGGCTCACAGTAAGTGCCAACACAGAGTGATTTGCTCTCTCCTTCCCTTCCT
>NW_007857847.1:0-634 GCF_000696425.1 Galeopterus variegatus
CCAGTGAGCGGGAACCGGTCTGTATGTGGGATCCGAACCCTCGGCAGGAGCGCCGCTGCTCCCAAGCGGCGCACTGTAGCAGTGCGCCACCGGGCCGGCCCCTAGAAAACTTCTTTGTGTCCCTTATCTTTTCTTTTCTCTTTTCTATCTCTTACTTTTAATACCACATTTAGAAGATTCCTTAATTTTATCTTCTAGTCCTATTAAATTAATATTTTAGAATGCATCTTTCTCATTTTTATGAACTTTTGTGTTCTGATGGTTCCATTTTATTTTCAAATTTCCCTAAGTCAGTAATTAAAATGCTCTGACTTATTCTTTTGCTACCAAATAAGTTCTGTTCTCACCTCTACTAAGCGCACTTGTTCACTCATTCATTCAACAAATGTTTATTGAATAACCAATTGTTTCAAGCTCTGAGCACTGCTATTTGCTGGGATCCGGAGCCGAAAGGCTGTGTGTGATCTACAGTATTGTGCTCTGTTACATTGTCTACAGTATTGTGCTCTGTTAATTTGTGAAAGTCTTTTCTCCCCATTAGAAAGGTGGTTGAGGGTGAAAGGTAGTTCCTATATTTCTTTGAACTCGTGTTCTTCCCTTACCAAAAAGTACCTGGGCACTACCTTCTAGGTCC
>NW_007857848.1:0-634 GCF_000696425.1 Galeopterus variegatus
AGACCTGAGGCAACCACATGCCCTAGGTACCAGCAGGTGACAGAGCAGACACTGAAGCAGCCATGCCAAATTGGCAGCCTCAGCAGGATCCTAGCCAGACAATAATGCCAAACCAGCGGACTGTGAAATCCCTTGACACAGTAACTAAACATTAAAGGAAAGATACCAGAAATATGAAAAATCAAGAAAGTACTCCACCAAAGGGTAATAACTCTCAAGCTCTAGATCCTAGAGAACAAGAAGACCCTGAAATGTCTCACAAGGAATTTCGAGTGATAATTCTAAACAAACTAAATGAGATACAAGAAAACTCAGCTAGGCAATATGATGAAATAAGGAAAAGTATACAGGACCTGGAAGAAGAAACATACAAGGAAATCAATGCCCTGAAAAAGAATGTAGCAGAACTTGCTGAGCAGAAGAATTCATTCATCAAAATAAAAAACACAACAGAGAGTTTAGCCAGCAGGCTTGCAGAAGCAGAAAAGAGAACTTCTGAACTTGAAGATGGGCTGTTTGAAATAACACAGGCAGACAAAAGAAAAAAAAAAGAATTAAAAATATTGAAGAAACTCTAAGAGAGATATCAGACAACCTTAAGCGCTCAAATATCTGAGTCATGGGTATTCCAGAA
>NW_007857849.1:0-634 GCF_000696425.1 Galeopterus variegatus
TGAAGACTTTGGGGATAACGATAAATTAAACAATTCCATTAAAACAAAGATATTATAAGACACATGATGAATTGTATAATTTGTCTTAATTCTTCCCCTCTTTCTGGTATGTGACTTGCAGAGCAGTACGGTAGTCAGAATGTACATTTCTGCACCCACTGATCTGGGGTTTAATCATGTGGCATGCTTTGGACAGCAGAATGGGGACAGAAGTGACAGTGATCTCCTTTTGACCTGAGGCTTTATAAGACATCCTGCATGTCTGATCATCCCTCTTGTGAGCTGTCCTGAGCATGTGAAGCAGATTTGAACCCAACCTAAAGGCTGGAGCCACACCAAGCAAACCCGAAGAGCCAAGAAAAATACACACTGGTTGTTTTAGATGTTGAGATTTTAATTTTTTTCCTACACTTCAATCATTGACTAATACAGAAATTGGTACCTAGAAGTAGAGTGCTTCTGTAACAGAGTTCTAATATGCAGCATTGCCTATGAGATCTGCTGACAGGCAATCAACTATTACGAAAGAATGGAAAAATAGTGACCTATGTTATGCAATCGGGAAGCCATTCAGTAAGACTGTCCTCTCCTCTGTGATAACTCAGGACATGAAAAATATTCATAGTAACTTGTG
>NW_007857850.1:0-634 GCF_000696425.1 Galeopterus variegatus
TCTCAAAATGTTGGATATCTTGGTTAACAGTCCCACTGAGATTGCATCCAAAAAGGAAAAGGTGGCTCCCAAAGCAAAATTGGGGCACTATTAAGAACCAAAAGGAGAATAGATGCTGGATAGGTAAAAACAAAAGTCATCCAGTGCATAACCATGCTTTCCGAGATCCTTAAGTTCAGGACCATTTGTCATTCATGTCTGAATCCTCAGCCATCAGTGTAGTACCCGGTACAATCCTTTGTGAATTAGTGAATGAATAGGTTGAATAAATAAACCCCACAACTTTAATTTTGGGATACATAAGCACTAACTTTGTTACTAAAATAACCTCTTCGTCTCTGCTCTTTCTGACCCATCTTTAGAACAATGTTCAAAAAACCAGGTAGTAACCAACTTTGATTAGAAACATTAAGAGGATCCAGATATAAGTTCATGCCCTTGGGATTCTTTCATGTGTTCTCAGCCTTTGTTCAGCATTAGCCCCTCACTTTTTCACACATCCTGTATACTATAGCCAAATCATGCCATTCTTTCCCCTATAAATACTGTACACCTTCTTGTTTCTAAATATTCGCCTATGTAAAGCCCTCAGACATAATTGATTTCTCCACATTCATCTTCAACAGAAAAATAA
>NW_007857851.1:0-634 GCF_000696425.1 Galeopterus variegatus
GAGTCAGGCAGAGAAAAAGAAATTCCACATGTTCTCACTCATTGGTGGGAGCTAGAAAAAACAAAAAAATTATTTCACCCACATACACACATACAAAAAAACCGGGGGTGGGGTGGGGAAGAAGATATAACAACTATACTTTCATGAAGTTGTTACAACAAGCAAACGGAAAGGACATTCTTGGGGGGGAGGGGAGAGAGGGAGGAGGGAGGGAGGTGTCGGTGATGGGCCATAATAACCATATACAGTGTATATTGACAAAATCAAAATTTAACGAAAAAAAAAAATTTATATCACAATGAGGCAAAATATGAAAATTGACCAAATGGTATCATGTGACAGTTACTGGAAGGAAGGTGGGCATAAGCTCCAGTGGGAGCCATGAGAAAGAAGTGCCTAAGAATGAATAAGGAAACCTGGAAAATCTTCCAGGAGGAAACAATTGAATTCACTCTAAAAGAGGGAGTAGAAGTTTGCCTGTGGTCTGAGGTGCAGAGGAAATTTCAGGGAGTAGAACTACTATATGCTGAGACTTGGAAGTAAGCACAGTCCATTCCAGGAATAGTGCCTTACGTACTGTGGCCTAAAATAGCAGAGGATATGAGGTTATACTCACAGGTAAAGGTGTAGTTAC
>NW_007857852.1:0-634 GCF_000696425.1 Galeopterus variegatus
CTCAGCTCCAGCCAGCGTGGTAAGGAAGACTCCTCTGCTTTAACCTGTAAGGAAAGTAACCTGAAGTAGCCTCATGCTAACCAATCCATTTTCTTGTTCCTGTAGGTTACCTTATAAAACCAATACTCTGCCATGCCCAACTGAGCACCTACATATTTTATAGAAATGGGATGTGGACCAATTCATGAATTTCTAATAAAGACAATTAAATCTCTAAACTCAATTTCTTGAAATTTTGTTCTTTGATGCCTCTTTGCTTAAGTTTTATAGAAAGAGAAGTTGTGATAAAAGTTTTAGGTGAAATTACAAAGAAATTACAAAGGCCAAACCCAGTACCCATAATAAATTAGTAGTAATCACACAGAACTTCTTTTTAAAATAAAGAAACCAAGGCAGTCTGAAAAAAAAATTTTAATGTGGATATAGTGAAAGAAACTGAGACTTCATGGGATTTCATCAGAATGTAAAAAATGTAAAATAAGAAACAGAAGCCCAGAAACAGGTATAGAAAACCACAGGC
Organism: Galeopterus variegatus; assembly: GCF_000696425.1. Lineage (NCBI taxonomy): Eukaryota > Metazoa > Chordata > Mammalia > Dermoptera > Cynocephalidae > Galeopterus > Galeopterus variegatus. The sequence continues at coordinate 521 of NW_007857852.1, forward strand.
GTATCACCGGACAGCTGTGAGTCTTGAGCTGTGTGCTTCGAGTATGGTTTACATTTGGCTGGAATTTCAACTTGAAGAAAAATTATGCTAAAGTAATAGTTTATGTTCGCTATT
>NW_007857853.1:0-634 GCF_000696425.1 Galeopterus variegatus
GAAAAGGAAAAAAAAAAAAAAAAAAAAAAAAAAAAAAAAAAAAGATAAAAATAAAAAGTATAAACTTTATTTCTCATCATAAGCTCCATCAAGTTGAAGACGGTTTTGCAATCAATCAGTGATACCAGCCATTTAGTCCAACCCTAAAGAACTGAGGGTCCTGGGAATTTAACCATTGTCAATGCAGCCTTTTTTACATTATTAACTGAAGAAAAATGAGTGCCCTCTAAAGACTTTTTAAGGTTAAGGAACAAAAAGAAATCACAAGGAGCCAAATAAGGTCTATAAGGTGAATGCCTAATCATTTATCATTGAAACTCTTGCAAAATTGCCCTTTTTCATTGACAGGAGTGAGCAGCAATATTGACATGGTGGAGAAGGACTCGCTCGTGAAGCTTCTCTGGATGTTTTTCTGCTAAACCTTTGGCTGACGTTCTCCAAACGCTCTCATAATGAGCAGATGTTATTGTTCTTGGGCCCTCCAGAAAGTCCACAAGCAAAATGCCTTGAGCATCCCCAAAAACTATTGCCATGACCTTTGCTCTTGACCTGTGACTGTTGCTTTGATTAGACCGCTTCCACCTCTTGGTAGCCATGGCTTTGATTGTGCTTTGTCTTCAGGACTGTACTGGTA
>NW_007857854.1:0-634 GCF_000696425.1 Galeopterus variegatus
ACAACAATTGAAAGAATAACATGGATCTGTGTCTACTAATCTGAAGGGATGAAGAACGGATGTATGGAAAAAGCAAGTTGTAGCACAGTATATATAATGTGATCTCATTTATAAAAAAAGAAAGTGAACTATTTCATGCTCTCCAAATTGTGAAGGACTGACTGAGAAACTTAAATTCCAATTACTTGTTTTATACCAAAAACACAGATTCCAAAAGAATTGGAATACTTTCTTTACTGAGGAAGAAGATACATGGAAATATCAGAATGCTGATTTCTGTGTTTAGAAGCAGATGAAGTAAGATGAATGACCAAAAGCAACAGTGCCCTCAAGCTCTGATAGTCCAAAGCACCCTCCATCCTGGGCAATTGTGGAGACAAATATTTTGTGCACAAACAGAAAATCACAACACAGAATGTCTTTGGGCAGCCTGGCTGGGAGCCATGATTCCCCTTACCCTAGTGGAATAGACCGCAAAAGTTTCAGCCCCCAGGCCCCAAGTGTGACCACCACTGCATAAACAACTCTTCTGAGCAAATAATGTTCTAGGACTTGGGATAAAACCTCACCCTGAACAACTAGCACCTAATCTGACTACTACTCCACCCTTCTCCAAACATTCTCAAGGGCACTC
>NW_007857855.1:0-634 GCF_000696425.1 Galeopterus variegatus
TTGCAAACAACAGATTAGCAAGAGAAAAACAAACAGAAGTTTATCAGTATGTGCAACTTGCGTGTATGCATGGAACACCCTGATGAGTAAACCAGAGGGATGGTTAGAGTTGGGCTTAAATAGCATCTCAGGCTAAACAAAGGAAAAGGGGTTTGGGGGTTGGGGGGCAGGGCGGAGGCAAGTATGGAAAGGTGAGCAAAGAAGGTATAGTACACCAGGATTGTTTAGTAATGTTTGTTATGCAGATTTAAAACTGTGCCTTCCCAATTGATAAAAGTTAATAGAGTCCTCCTCTTTCCTACAGGGGGAATGTAAATTTCCTTTATAAAAGAAAAACTTGTGCCCTGTTTTTAGAACTTTTCTTGCATATGGTGGTTCTCAATGGCCTTTAGCTCAAAATAATCCATATGCCAAAGAAGCATGTTTTGGGATGGCATATTCTGGGACCCTTCACACATACAAGATGACAACACCTTATTAGGCAGGGACTGGCTAGTGGTGGTGAGAGTGGGACCTCCCACAGAGGAGCCTGGAGAGCCTATGAGATGGGGACGGTCATGGGGCCAGTTTACAGTTCAGGGGGTGGCATGGGGGTGGGACTCCTTAGAGAGGTTGGAATCTAGGAGGTTTAGCT
>NW_007857856.1:0-634 GCF_000696425.1 Galeopterus variegatus
TTACTGAGCATCTTCATCATGAAGGGATGTTGAATTTTGTCAAATGCTTTTTCATCGTCTATTGAGATAATCATGTGGTTTTTGTCTTTGTTTTTGTTGATATGGTGTATAACATTTATTGACTTTCATATGTTGAACCGTCCTTGCATCCCTGGGATGAATCCCACATGATCATGGTGCATGACTTTTTGAATATTACTGTATTTTATGTGCTAATATTTTATGGAGGACTTTTGTGTCTATATTCATCAAAGATATTGGCCTATAGTTTTGGGATTTTTTTTTTTTTCTTTTTTGTCTTTTTTACTGACCGGTAACGGGATCGCAACCCTTGGTGTCATGTCCGTACCGGGGACTGGCAACGGGATCGCAACCCTCGGTGTTGCACCCACACTGCGCTCAGCCAGTGAACGGGAACCGGTCTCCACAAGGGATCCAAACCCTCAGCGGGAGCGCTGCCACGCTCCCAAGCGGTGCACTCTCCAGTTTTGGGTTTTTTTTGTATCTTTTTCTGGTTTTGATATAAGGGTGATGTTTGCCTCATAGAGTTTGAGAGAATGGCCTCTGTTTCAATTTTTTTTTTTCCTTTTTGTCTTTTTTCATGTCCGGCAATGGATTGCAACCCTCAGTGTCG
>NW_007857857.1:0-634 GCF_000696425.1 Galeopterus variegatus
GGAGTTTATTGGAAGCTGGGGCAAAGATCACCCTTCCTGTGAATGGCAAAGAACTTGCCTGCTTTGTGTCCATGCCCTAGGACTTTGTGGAAGTTGGAACTTATGAGCTGTGAATGAGAGTAGTTGGTGGAAGAAATTTCTAAGCAGCAAAGCATTAAGGAAGCTGCATGGCTACTCGTGACAGCCTACTCTAAGTTGTGACTTCAAAGGAATGACATAAAGCCAGAATTTAAAAGGGAAGGAATATAAAGATTTGGAAAATTTGCAGCCTGGCCAAGTAGTAGAGAAGCAGAGAGCATTTTCAGAAGGAAAATTCAACGGTACTAAGAAAATTAACACAAAAGAATAGGATTATCAAGAGAAGGAGGAAAAGGCCCTTTTGAAGCCATAGCAGAAGCTTGTGAGACCAACTCTTCCATTTCAGGCCCAAAGATCTGGGGAGAAAAAATGTTCTTGGGGAACTGGCTTGAGGTGTCCTCCATGGGCTTACTGCTCAGGGCCAACTTGGGAAACTGCTTCTAGCACCAGCACCCTGGTGGCTGTGGGTGCTCCAGCTGTGGCCAAATTGGCCTAAGGTGTGGCTGGACCCACAGCTTTGGAAAATACAAGCCAGAAGCCTTGGTGGAGTCAAATT
>NW_007857858.1:0-634 GCF_000696425.1 Galeopterus variegatus
TGATACAGTTTTTCTTTCCTTACAAAAGAGAAATAATGATCTTATTTACATTTAGGGTCTAGAAGTGAAAATATCTTGGTTTAAAATATAGTCTCAGGCCGGCCCGGTGGCGCACTGGAGAGTGCACTGCTTGGGAGTGTGGCGGCGCTCCCGCCGAGGGTTCGGATCCCATGTGGAGACCAGTTCCCGCTCACTGGCTGAGCGCGGTGCGGGCGCAACACCGAGGGTTGCGATCCCGTTGCCGGTCAGTAAAAAAGACAAAAAGGAAAAAAAAATATATAGTCTGGATCATTTTGTATTGGTTCACACCATCTGGCCATAGAAATATTTCACCCTCTAGTACTGCCAAATCTTGACTGTCTAAGTAAGATAAAGAGCTTGGGTAAAAAATAATCAGACCCTCACTCCTCTGTCTAGATATCAGATATAAATGAGGCAATGTAAGAGGCACTTCTAATGTAACAGCCTTGGGAAAGAGGGGACAGGGAGCAAGTGGCAAGCCTGGGGTATGGTGGGGAGACTGTTTTAAGATGCAGCCCCAATGTGGAGATGGCTGCTTTGAGGTGAATACTGTTTGTTCAGATGGGGCTCTGGGACCCAACCTGACCCCTTTCAACATCGCCTTAAAAACAAG
>NW_007857859.1:0-634 GCF_000696425.1 Galeopterus variegatus
AACAACTGAGATCTCTTCTTCAGGCTAAATATTCCCAAATCCTTCTCTTTTTCATGTGGAATGGCTTTGAGTTCCTATGTCAAGTCTTTTTAAAAATTAATTCCTTGTGTTCTCCTTTTTTCCTTGAAGCAGTTTCCTCAAAATACCTCTCCTCTCCCTCATTATCCTCTACCTCACAGTCTAACATCTTTTCTCTCGAGGGTCCTTCCATTCTTTCGTGAAAACACCTCTTCCCCAGAATGCAGTTCAGGCAAAGCAACAAGTGCCTCAGTGTAAGAAATCTCCACTAGATTTGTCTTACCTAGAAACAATCTCCTTTTGACGCTTATTATTCCCTTTAGAGACCTCTTTGTTGTCTTCTGGTCATTTATCGATCAAATATTTTCTTGAAAAACCAAATGGATATACAGAGTAAGAGCTCAAAAAGGCCTAGGCTAGAAATAAAGATCTGGATGTCAGTGGCATATATTTGGTAATTGGAGCTGTGGGAGTAACTACAATAGCTCCCTTGGAGAATCTATGGAAAAGTTAGCTAGGAAACTAAGAAAATGTCCACGTTTGTGGAGCTGGAGGAGAAAAAGTCATGGTTTTAAAAGTAGTAAAAAAAAAAAAAAAAAGTGGGCCGGCCCAGTGG
>NW_007857860.1:0-634 GCF_000696425.1 Galeopterus variegatus
AAGAAGGTGGGAGAGTTTTAGAGTGAAATTTAGGCACTCTTCCCTAGTCTACGTCTTCATGAAGTATGTGTCCCTGTCATCTCCTAACAGATCTCCCCGCCTACCATCTGGCTCCTGTCCCGTCCATTCTCCCACTGGACACTTAACTGACTTTTCTGAAATTCAGGTCTGTTCATATCATTCACCTGCTTAAACATCTCCATTGCTCATAAGAGTAAATTAAGCAACATATCTGACCCTCACCTCAATGCCTGTCTGTTCCTTTTCATTTGGGGTCAGTCTTTTGTGTGAGTTACCCTTATGGAATTATTACCCTGTTCCTTGAACATTCCCATATGTATTTTTTAATAAGTCATGTCTTTGCCTATGCTATTCTCTCTGCCAGGAACACCACTCCTCCTCTTGTCTTCCTGGTGAATTCCGTACGTCCTTCTGGACTTTGTTCTGGAACTCTCTGGGCACCCTCTCATTCATATAATTTTGTTCCTTTCATCTGGGATCTGATGGCAATTTCTGCGTCTCTCTATTCTGGAATAGTATTTATTTCTTTTTGTTATAACTGCTTGTTTATGTTTCTGCTTCTTGATTGGCCTGTGAGTGGCTGGAATTTTTGTTGTCTCTGGCATATTGGCAC
>NW_007857861.1:0-634 GCF_000696425.1 Galeopterus variegatus
TGCATAATGGAACCAGGTACAATATGTTGAATTCAGCTATTATTGAGCTGTTTGAATACATGAGTGGAAAATATCCCATCTCTTGTTGCACATATAGTCGAAAAGTTTTATAAGGCACTTGAATCGATTGAATATGTCCAGACATTCAAAGGATTGAAGATTAAATATGACGATCAGAAAGACAGGGAAAGTAGAATACAGAATTATTTGCATTCCTTACCATATGGCAACACACCTCACGGAGGTGCCAATGTCTTGGAGGTAAAGGAAGAAATGTGTTTTAAAGAAGATAGGGGAGTAGCAGTCATGCTACCATTGGAAAATAAATTTCCAGATTCTTATGATCAATTCTTGGAGACTAAAAGAACAAAAGAACATTGGCACAAGGTAGGCCTTTCCAAAAGAACATCACTTGGTGAATTAAAATTGTTTTCATCTCCTTCTGCTGCTGTTGATAATGGAACAAGCAGCCCAAAAGGTAGCAGCGTAGTTAGTATTCCCACAGGGTTTTCTCTAGGGCCATGGGAGTGAGTAGAACTGAGTACTTTTAACTGCCTAGATTGTGAAAGATATTTTTTTAAGTCATTTCCTGATTCATTAATGAAATTTATCGTTCTTTCTAGACAAGAGGTAA
>NW_007857862.1:0-634 GCF_000696425.1 Galeopterus variegatus
TAAATATTTGTAGAATGAATGAATATGTAGCATTTACATGTGTGGCAGTGACATTTGTAGCATTCCACTTGTATTAGTCTGAGCATTTAGAAAAACAATGGCTTAGATTATAGCCCTGTGACTACAGAACACGTATGTATTTTACTGAGTCCTTACTTTATGCCAGGTATGGGTATTTCATTTAATTTTCTCACTGTAGCTCACTGAGGTGGGTACTGCACTGTCCTGATTTTACTGAGGCCCTGAGAGGCTATCCCCTAGTGAAGGCCATAAGCAGGATTTCAACCCCCCAGATCTGCCCAGCTCCAAACTTCTTAACTTGTTGAAATCTGTGACATTTCCAAGCTTCCCTGACCAGCTCAGAAAAGAATGGGTGAGAAATTATAGAGAGAAAAAGAGATTTCTTTTCTTTCTTTTTCTTTTTTTTTTCAGTCTTCTCTTCCAGACTGAAATTAAATGATAATATTTTAAATGACTTTTCTAATTTGAAAATAAAAGGTTGACACAGAAAGATGACTGACAATAGTAATTCAAATCATATTGGAGCAAAAGAAATTAATGATTCTCAAGAGTGTCTCTGGTTTCCAGAGCACCAGGGGAGGCAGTATTGTGTAACAAAAATAATTCTGGCTGT
>NW_007857863.1:0-634 GCF_000696425.1 Galeopterus variegatus
TTTCTCATTAGTGTTGAACTTTCCAGAAGCTGCCTTAGAGAAGGCTTTAAATGTTATTTAAATCTCAACTAGATGGCAGTACTCTTTCCATTTCATCAAAAACTTGCAGTCACTGCTGACAGGATTGGTTCTGCAACAGAAAGAAGAGTGGAAGAGATGGATCAGAAAACATGAGAGTGCACAATTCCACACGTGTACCTGAACATAATGCATGGAATGAAAAAGGATTAAATCGTAGTTGACAATTTTTATGTGTGGCCCAGCCCTTCTTTCCAAGCATAAGCTTGGTTATGCCATTGATTTTCCATTGAACATTTAAAGGCTTCTCTGAGGCAACTTCTGGAAAGTTTAAGACTTATGAGAAAAACAGCTGAAGAAACTCTCCCAGCTGAGTTTATGTCTCTAAGTGATGGATTTTTGAACAGTGCAATGTCCTGACATGGTGATGGAGGGTGAATTTCCAAAGAATCATCAAATCTGCTCCGAAACAAGTCAATAGCAGAAGATATTGATTTTCTGTTGAATCATTATGTGATTAAATATTTAACAAACTTTAATTGAGTGTCTACGGTTTGCTGCATATGCAAGACACAAAACATGGGTAGGAAGAGTCTTGGCTTCGAGGACCTTAGGC
>NW_007857864.1:0-634 GCF_000696425.1 Galeopterus variegatus
CTCCCAGTTTCAGCAAGAGAAATCAGGAGCACTTGAATTATGCAACTTGATGTTATTAGGGCCAGTGTCTGAATTTGTTCTATCTGTCCCTGTCATTTCTGTTCTACCTGTCTTTTAGAAAACTTATAACCTCTGTCCTCCTCCAGCTCCATTTATCAAGCACCTACTCAATACCCTATGGGCCAGCTTTTAGGCTTGGAGGTTAAATTGGCTACCCCGAGACACACAGTGGTATGAAGCTGAGATTCTAACCAAGACCTGTCTGACTCCAAAGCATGGCAGAAGCTCCACTCTCTTCCTCCCCTTCCTATATCATCTCAGCTTCTTTCCTCTCCCACCTCCAGTTGCCATCCAAACTTCTCTATATCCCCTCTTCCCTCCCCTCCCTGGCCCTCTGCAGTCCGGCTTCTACTCTGAGATCATCCAAGGCTTCTCTGCGGTGCTTGACGCTGTGAAATCACTCCAGAACAGAGCATTCTCCTTGCTCTTCTCATTCTGCATCTGTCTCTTTTACTGGTAGCTTTTTCTCTATTATACCCCATAAATGTTGGTACTCCTCAAGGTCCCACCTTTGGTCCCCTGCTTCCTTGCTGCACGGTCTCCTTGACCTATTTCTTCCACTCAAGTTTCATCC
>NW_007857865.1:0-634 GCF_000696425.1 Galeopterus variegatus
CTTCTTAACAAAAACTCCATTTGCTCTTCCACACTTTTGCACAATTTTGTTTACAGTTTCAGAGGTCCCTAGGACAGGAACTCCTCTGCTTTTCAGCACAGGCTTAAAGCACAATTTTGAATTACATGGTGGCAGGAATGTCTGAGGGGGCACCACATTCCTTCCCATGTGGAGGCCCCTTAAAGTTCTTGCCCCAGCCTTGCTGGTAGGAGAGGTGCCCTTCCTGGACCTGGAGTGCCCAGAGGGGGCCCAGGAAAAATTCCCCCTTGACAGAATGAGGTTCGATGGGTAGGTGCAGGGCAGGGCTGAGAGGCCTGCTTCAGAGGAAGCTGTGGGGAGATATGCAAACCGTTGGGGGTTGGGGGCCAGTGGCTTTCCGTTCTCTTTGGCACTCCACTGAGGGGCCGAAAGACGAGGATGTGCGACGTCTCCACTGCACAGAGGGAAGGTGATTCTGGGCTACACGGAGAGCGAGCTCTGCAGGAGGGGATCGGGCTACCAGTTCATCCACGCGGCAGACACGATGTACTGTGCTGAGAACCACGTGCGCAGTGAGTCCGGGAGGCGCCTCAGGGCCGGCGCCGCCCCTCCCCGCAGCCCTGTCCCCGCAGCCCGCCTGCGCCCTCGTCCCTTG
>NW_007857866.1:0-634 GCF_000696425.1 Galeopterus variegatus
CATAGGTAAAAACTGAAAAAGAGCTCTGAAAGTAAGAGACAGAGTGGGGGTGCAGGTGCTACTTAGATGCACTTACCTGGGCAGGTCATTGAAGGTGATGGCCTTTCATCAGCTTTGAAGGATGGGAAGAAGGCAGCCATCCAAGAACTGACCAGCGGCAAGACTGCTAAGGCTCTGTTATCCTGTAAGATCTCTATGGATGTCTAAGAATGCTCTGGAAGCTAACAGGAAGCTAGATTCTGTAGAATGGATTGGGTGAGATGGATAGCGGTTGGAAATGAATTTGGAAAGGTAAGCAAGGTCTAGATTAGGCAGAGTCTTGCAGGCCAAAGCTAAGTGTTTGTCACTTGAAGTGCAATAGAAAATCATTGATGTGCTTGAAAAAGCGGGTGGGGAAGAAACAAAGGTGGACAATTACATTTGAAACAGGCCCAATTTGCATTTGAAAAAGATTACTCTGGGTGCTCTGTGGAGCATGAGTTGGACAGGGACACGTTAGAAACCTGCAGGAATAATACAGATGGCTTGGAAGAAGGTGATAGATTGATTTTAGGAATATTTGTTTGTATCAGTGGCTGTGCCATCAGAACCATTCTTCGTCACTTTTTCTGTTCTGCATCTCCCTACCATAGGT
>NW_007857867.1:0-634 GCF_000696425.1 Galeopterus variegatus
CTAAGTTGAATTTTATTGTATAGGAATATTTCTTCATTTCTGTCATTAAGTTTCATCCAATTAGTTTCTGAGGAAGTTTTATTCTCCTTTGGGTACTGAAATTTGAAAATACATACCATTTATTTATCATTTATCTTCCATTTGTATTATAAGCCAGTTGTTGAATTGAAAAAAAAAAAAAGCATATCTTTCCCACATGTGGGTTACAGTCCAGTGGACAGAAAGGAAAAAATAATCTTGCATTTTTGTCATTTATTCATAAATGAGTAGAGAATGCATTTTTTTGTCTATCCATTGTATTAAATGGTTCCTTCTTTTCTTCTTTCCTTCTTTCTGTTCTTCCTTCCTTCCTTCTTTCTTTCCTTTCTTCTTACTACCTTCTTTTCTCTTTTTGGTTGCTTTTTTCCTTTCTCTTTTTGCCTTTCTTTCTTCCTTCAATTCTTTTTTAGGAATGAAAATTAAAAATATGCACTTATTTGAAACAACATATGCCAGAACCTATATAATTCAGCATTGTCATCATCATTGTCATAATAAAAATACTTACCATTTATTGAATACTCATTTTATTCTAGGCACTGTTTTGAGCACTTTAATATATTCTATATATTACATTTAATTTGATTCTCACAAA
>NW_007857868.1:0-634 GCF_000696425.1 Galeopterus variegatus
TACTTTCATGTGCCTATTTTAAAATTCTAATTTACTATATTCAATTTCAGAATTTCTAAGGCACAATCTTACTGATAATCACTGTTTTTAAAAACAAAGCAAAAGAAAAGTACTGATAGAACAACATTATTCTTAACATAAATACAGTGTTGTTTCATCTTTACTGTACATCCTTGAGCTTCTACAATTAACAGGGCTAGAGAAGTTAAGACAACAATAAGACAACGACTAATCTATGCCACTGGTGAGAATTTTTTTTTTTTTTTGGCAGCCAGCCAGGACAGGGATCCAAACCCTTGACCTTGGTGTTGCAACACTGCAGCTGACCAGCTGAGCCAACCAGCCAGGCCTGAAGGAATTTTTAAAATAAATCTCACAGTAAGGTTTATTGTGTCTGTGTCTGTGTTTCTTGCTAGTTTTAATGCTAAGTATTCTCTGTTTCTAGAAATGATCAGTAACAAACATATATTTAACAATAAATATAACATACCCAGAATTGCAGTGTTATATTTAGCATCAAAATAGATGTCAGGAATCCTTAACTTTCATTCCATGAAGCCGCCCAGCTGCGTTGAATCTTCCTTCCTTCCTTCCTTCCTTCCTTCCTTCCTTCCTTCCTTCCTTCCTTCCTTCC
>NW_007857869.1:0-634 GCF_000696425.1 Galeopterus variegatus
GAGGGACTGGGGACTAACAGTCAATCACATGGGTAGTCAACCATTTCTATGTGGCTGAGTCCAAATAAAAACTGTGGACATCAAGGCTTGGTAAGCTTCCTTGGTTGGCAGTACTGTGTGCACATCATCACACATCATTCCCAGGACAAGTTAGCACTGCTCGCAGTGCTTTCTGTGACCTTTCTGGTCTTCAGTTAACTCATCAGGAAAATGGGGACCTGCTAGCCCTCATGTAAGGAATAATACAAAGGCTAAAAAAACTGAAACAATATATTTGAAAGCACATTGTGAACCATGAAACACTCTATAAATATAAAGGATTATTATCATTTTGCATGCTTTCTGTTTCAAGGAGTTCTAGGTGGGAGAGTAAATTCTAGACAGCATAGCTGTAGAGGTTAGTGATCCAGACTGTGGAGTCAGCCAGATCTGGCTTTGATTCTCATGTCTACCAATTACTGAGGCTTTGGGTAGACTACTTAATCTCTAAACTTCAAATTATCTTGTCTATAAAATATCCTCATCTATAAAACAGAGGTAATATCTGGTTCACAAGTTTGTTGTATTTGTATCAGTCAAGGTTCTCCAGAGAGACAGAACTGATAGGATATGTATATGGATATATGAGAGGGGA
>NW_007857870.1:0-634 GCF_000696425.1 Galeopterus variegatus
CAGAGGTAAAACCTATTAAGCTAAAAAAAAAAAAAAAAGGTAACTTAAAGGTGGGGTGGGGGGGCTAAAAGGCAGGGAGAAAAAGAAAAGTGGCTATGGTAAGCATGATTAATTACAGAAGTCCTCGGGTCTGCCCGGCAGTTTCAGAGGCATCTGCCATTGTAGCAGCAGGTGTTTGATCTCCGTAGAGCGCATGCATGTCTACTCCACCTGCGCCCTCCTCGTAGGTGGCCTCTCAGGAGGCACCTGCAAGGAATACAGCCTGGCCTCAGTATACCTCCCTGTTCCTCTGTCTTGTTGAATGAATAACCCTAGAGAACGGGGAGATGAGAACAAAACCCTCATTTAAAAAAGGAAACATCTGTTTACCTGGGTATGGTATGGGTCTGTAAAATCTAGTCTTTTACACAATTTTTGATGCCTGGCCATTGTCATCTCATAATCTAAGTATTTCATTAGCACCATCACCATCAAACAATGTATGATATTAATGCCAATATTGTCAATTGATACCTGCTCTGGGAAATGTGGTTAGAGCTCCATACCATTTGGATTTTACCAAAGTCAAAATTTGTGATACATAAGATCAAATTAAAATTCATCTCTGAAGTAGCCATGATGAAAAAAAGGGGGG
>NW_007857871.1:0-634 GCF_000696425.1 Galeopterus variegatus
CTAACCTGAACAAAGGAGTTTGCATTTTATACAGAGGATACTTGAATCATTAATTGCTGCGGTTTTAAGCTGCCTAACAAAACTAAGTGAAAATACTCAGAGTGTACGGGAGCTGCAGTGAGCAGGAGGCACTAGGTCGGGAATGCCAACACTCCCTTTCAGGCATGGTATGCACATCTTGCTTTTCACCTTTTTCTCTTTCTCCTTAAAAAAAAAAAAACAAACTGGAGTTTTCTTCTCTGTTGGCTCCCATACCAGCAAGAGAAGAGAGATATAGCAGGTTCAGAGGCATTTTTATTTTTGCCTTTTATGAGTTGGATGTTTATTAGTCAGGGGTAGTGTGGGTAGAGTTAATGCTACTGAGGTAGGTAGTCTGGCCTACTACCATGTGTAGGTGCAGCGCCAGTAACAATGACTGTGTAAATATGCTAGACATTTTGTGCACTTTCATGAAATAATTCAGTCTTTACCCCCATCCTGCAGGGTGCACAGTAACGTCATTCACAGATAAAGATGGCAGGGTGCTGAGAGATTAAGGCTTCTGCCCAAGGTTACACAGCTAGTAAGTGGACCTGATATTCAAACTTTGGTTTGTTTGATCTTGAATTCTCTTTTCTCTACCATTATCCCATAC
>NW_007857872.1:0-634 GCF_000696425.1 Galeopterus variegatus
TCTTTGAACTGACAGATGAGGAATTTAGAGTAACTATTCTAAGGAAACTAAATGAGGTACAAAAAAAGTCAGTGAAAAAACACAATGAAATGAGAAAAAACATACAGAATCTGAAAGAAGAAATGTACAAAGAAACCATTGCTTTGAAAAAGAATGTAGCTGAGCTTGTGATGCTGAAGGATTCACTCATCAAAATAAAAAAACACAACAGAGAGTTTAACCAGCAGACTTGAACAAGCAGAAGAGAGAATTTCTGACCTTGAAGACAGGCTGTTTGAATTATCACAGGCAGACCAGAAAAAAGAAAAAGAATAAAAAAAAAATTGAAAAAAATTTAAGAGAGACAACTGACAATGTTAAGCACTCAAATATCCAAATCATGGATATTTCAGAAAGGGAGGGAAAAGGAAATGGCATTGAAAACATATTCAGTGAGATAATAGCAGAAAACTTCCCAGGTACAGGGAAAGTCACAGATCCTCAGATTCAGGGAACTCAAAGATCACCAAATACATTCAGCCCAAAAAGGTCCTCTCCAAGATATTTGATAATCAAACTGTCAAAGTTCAAAGGCAAAGAGAGAATCTTAAAAGCTGCAAGAGAGAAGCAGCAAGTCACCTATAAGGGAGCCCCA
>NW_007857873.1:0-634 GCF_000696425.1 Galeopterus variegatus
TGAAGAGGTGAGTCTGTATGTTGCCCATCATGATTTAAGAATTTTGACAGTAATAGGAAAGGGGAGCCATTTTTGGTATCACTGAGCTCCTCCCAAATAGATGTCAAGGACCAGTGAATAAAACACTGATTTAAAGTGTGAGATTCCTCAGTACCAAATATTTATTCTGATATTAAGATATCTTTATATTGCTTAATTACCTTATGTTTTATCCAAAATAATTCCTCAGTATCTGTTATCTCAAGGGAGCTTCATATCTGGGTATGCTTCTTTGTTTTTCTTTTTTTCTTTCTTTTTTTGGCAGCTGGCTGGTACAGGAACCGAACCCTGGACCTTTGTGTTATCAGCACCATGTTCTAACCAACTGAGCTAATTGGGCGGAATCTTAATCTACTGTTTATGTACCAACTTCTTCCTAAAAGGATTTGAAGAAGACCCAGTGATTTATGAAAAAATAAAGCAGACACAAGTGGAGCATTGTGTTGCCAACAGTAGTTCATTAAAATTACAACTGGATATCAATGCTATTTTTATGATCTTTAATCTCCCAAAGTTCATTACCTTCCAAAAGAACAGCTTCTTGCACTAAAATAACCATTCCATAATGTTTATTAACTGGAGGTTTTTTTTTTTT
>NW_007857874.1:0-634 GCF_000696425.1 Galeopterus variegatus
CCCTTCAAATACATATGCTTCAGTAAAGTAAATTTATATGAACATTAAATAATATTAAATGGTTATTTTTTCTTTTAGCTGTTTTTACTGATTCATATATTTTTTAAACTAACAAGAAAATGTTAGGAAATACAAGTTAATTGATTATTCTTTTTATAGTTTTTCATGAATACAAAAAGAAAAAAAATTCTACAGCCCTGAGCCATAAAGAACACTCATGCATTACGGTTTTTATAACATGTAAAAAGAATTCCAAGTGAAACTTACTGAAAAAATGTGTATTAGTTTTTTGCATTAAGATGATTTTTCATGAGTTTCATTTGTGATCAGAATAAGACACAATGACCTTTTTTGCTAACTATTTGGAACAGAATCAATTTGTGTGCTCTCTCTTTCTCTCTGGGATACATAAGTGAATGATCAGCAGCCTGAACTCTGAGTTACATGACTGTAATTAATCACATCACAATTGACCTGCTTGTCTGATCCTCAGTTCTCTACCTGCCCTTGCCAAACTGGACCCATAATTTTCTACCATTAAACAGACTGCATTTTGTACTCCTTCACTTGAGAGACAGCGAGAGAGAGAGAGAGAGAGAGAGAGAGAGAGAGAGAGAGAGAGAGAGAGAGAGAG
>NW_007857875.1:0-634 GCF_000696425.1 Galeopterus variegatus
ACAGCGCACGGCTCACAGGATCGCGCTGTCTCCTGGCGCGGCCGCTCAGACCCGACGCCATGTTAGAATCGTCTCATTGGGTCATATTTGGACCATCCTGAAGTTGTTTTAGTTTTCATGAATATTAGAGGCTGATTGGGTAATAAAATGAGCCTGTAAGAGGGCCGTGCCTGCAGGGGAGTTTGGGTCTATACATGTGTATTTATGAAAAGCCTCAGAGAGGTGTGTTAGGAACGTGCTGGGATTTTCAGTGGATCTCTATGTGATTTTTCTAAGCCTGTCATAGGTGAATGACTTGTGAGTAGCCTTTTAGAGGCTGTAAATCAAGTGCTTGGTAATGTTATCCCAGAGATCCTGATCCCTGTGGCTGGACTGGTATTCGCAATTCGGGTGGATATGACAGACAGCAATGGCTCCCATGGGATATCTGTTATTTTGAGCATATACCTCATCTGCCAGTTGTTGGGCCATTATCCAGACCTGCTCCCTGTCTTCAGGGGACAAAGTAATAAAAGAATCATAAAAATATCATGCCAGGTGTGATCATATGACTGGGTGAGATATCTGAATTCATTAGGATATGTGTCAAGGTTGGACTGGAAAGATCCCAGCCATTTTTCAATTTGGGAGAGAT
>NW_007857876.1:0-634 GCF_000696425.1 Galeopterus variegatus
GTCTATAGGATCTATAGGAGAAAAATACTAACATGGTATTTTCCAGATGCTAATGTGGAAAAGTACTTTGTTTATGCCCCAGTTGCAGACCTCAGTCAGCATGCTGTCATCGTTTCCCTACCTTTAGAGTCTTGATCATCTGACAGTGAGGTCACCAACTATCACCATCCTGTTGGAAGTATCAATCTTTATCAATCATAATGTTTTCAACATTTAATATTTTCCCTGTATCTGCATCTCTGTGTCTAATGTCACCTACCATATAAGGAGCTTTATATTTCTGCAGATTTACTATATTTATGTTCTTCATTCCCTTATCTGAAATATACAAATTCCTGACATTTATAAGCTTAGACAAGTAATAAAAAATGAGATAATGGCTCCTCATTGCCTTTTTTGTTGTAGTTTTCTAAATAATTTTTGTAATGTGAAATTATCATGCTTTGTAAATATTTGAATTTCTGAGATTGCAGTGACATTGTACTGTGGATCTTAATTTTACATTCTTTTCTCTGAAAGTTTTTCTTAGAAGATCATACAAAGAGGTAACTTTTCTTCAATAGCTACCTGTGAAACTCATCAATTATTTGTCTACATATTAGCTCATACTTTTGCAAACAGAACTTGAAAATAT
>NW_007857877.1:0-634 GCF_000696425.1 Galeopterus variegatus
TAATGAATTAAAGTAGACAGGGAGGAAGTAAAATCCAGAGTAGTTTAATATCAGGCTTTTAGCTCCTATGATCATGGAGCAGATTTAGGCAGAGGACAATCCCAAGTCCCACTAAACAATGTAATTATTCTACATACCTGTGATAGATCAATTTATGAAGAATTGAAGCAATTCTGAGAAATAGTAGACATTATATTGGCAATTATTATAATCATTGTTGAAGGGATAATATTAAATTTTTCTATGGATTTGTATAGTGTTTTTTCATATTTTATTTTATTTTATGTCATTTTTTGCACTTTTTATTTTATTTTATTTTATTTTATCAATATACAGTGTAGTTGATTTTCATGTCCCTTTACCAAATCCTCCCTTCCCCCTCCCTCTTCCCCCTCCTGCCCATCAACATCATACCTGTTCACTTGTCTTAACAAGTTCAAGGACTCATGATTGTTGTGACTTCTTCCCTGACCCCCCATTTGTTTGTGTATTTATTTATTCATTTTTAGTTCCCACAAATAAGTGTGAAAATGTGGTATTTCTCTTTCTGTGCCTGACTTATTTCATGTAATATAATTTTTTCTATGTCCATCCATGTTCCTGCACATGGTAGTATTTCATTCTTTTTTATAGC
>NW_007857878.1:0-634 GCF_000696425.1 Galeopterus variegatus
ATGTGACCAATGAATGAAAATATCATTGTCCATGCATGTGAGTAGTATAAGCTTTTGGAGAGACATTAAAAAATTTTAAAGATATTGCCAAGTTATTCTCAAAATTAGCTGTACCGTTTTATATTCCTGTTAATCTTGCCCATTACCGTATATGCTCACCCACACTGTACATTATCGATATTTAAAATTTTCACCCATCTGATGGGTGAAAAAAATGGCTATTTCATTATCATAAAATGATTTTATTTTAAATCTGTTTTGCAAACCTACCTGAATCTAAGCTCCTCAAAAGCAGGACGTGTTCATAACTTGTGTTTCCCGTAGACCAGTCTGGGGCACAGTCTGGTGCATAGCAAATAGCTGTAGAATTTACTTGGCTTCCATGTTTGAACTTTTCATCTATTTTTTCCCTCAGTCCTGTATTATCTTCCTAGGGCTGCTGTAACAAATGACTAAAAACTGGATGGCTTAACACCACCAAAATTTATTTTCTCATATTTTTAGAGGGTAAAAGTCGTTGCCTGGGCCATATTCTCTTTGAAGGCTCTAGGGGAGAATCCATCTCTCCCTCTCCCAAGCTTCTGGTGGCTGCTGGCAATCCTTGATGTTCCTCAGCTTGTAGATGCATCAGTCC
>NW_007857879.1:0-634 GCF_000696425.1 Galeopterus variegatus
TTTTGATTGGGTTGCTTGTTTTTTTCTTGTAAAGTTGTTTGAGTTCTTTATATATTCTGGGCCTTGCTTGTTGTTAACATGGTCATTCTGTATTTTGCTTTGAGTACAGATATCTAGGTTTTAGGAGATGTACATGTATCTAAAGATAGTATTTTAAGCCATACGAGATCATTAAGTGAACTAATGTAGATACATAAGGAGTACAAGTACTGAGTGCTGGGGGGGTGTTACCCAATATTTTTACATTGTTGAGATAAGTATCTCTCAAAAAATACTTAGAAGGAGTAGTCAGAGAATTAGGAATAACACCAAAAGTATAGTATCTTGGAAGCCTGGGAAAAAATTTTTCAAGGAGGAGACTACTATTATCTATGTCAAATGTGGTTGATTGATCAAATAAATCAGGATTGAACACTGATCTTTAGACCTGGCAATGTGGAGATCATTGTTTACATAATAAGACCATATTGATAGATAATCGGGAGTGAGAATCATTATTAAGGCAAGATCAAAAGCAAACAGGAAGACAAAAATGTTTTAAGAGTTACCATTAAAAAAGGAGGAACATGATATGGTAGCTGGAAGATAAGGAGGGTCAAGAGGGTGCTTGTTTGTTTCTTTTTTTCTTTTTTTT
>NW_007857880.1:0-634 GCF_000696425.1 Galeopterus variegatus
CACCAAGTCAAGGGTTAAGATCCCCTTACCGGTCATCTTTTAAAAAAAAAAAAAGAGATGCTGCTGTGATTGTTACCTATTAAAATGCATTACCCAACAATGTTAAAAAAAAAAAACACAGATTAAAGCCCAACATCTAAAAAGAATTTAAAGCATCTTCAAGTAAATTTTATTAAGAAAATTTATTGCAATTATTGCTTTGAAAAATGTTATGTCATTTAATGAATATTGAATAAAACATTAAATATAATTTTACTTTCAAAATAATGAACAAGCAAGTGTATCTGAATGGTACAACAGGTGGACTGCAGAATACTACTGGTGTTCCACCCAGATCCTCTTTACATACCCACCCCCCAGATTTAGGTGTCAGCTGATAACAACTCACAGATGTCCCTTTCTCCAGAGAAGTGCCTCCTCACCTAACTGTACCTCTCTTCTCCTCCTCCTTCCCTCATCCTGCTTCCCTCATTTTCTTCTTCCTGAGCAATTCTCCCAATATATTGCTTGAACAAGAATCCCCATTTCAGGGCCTGCTACTGCGGAACAGGACCTAAGAAAACACCATTTAAGAGGGTGGAAAGAGAGCCACAAGGGACACAAAGATACTTTTAAAACATATAACTGACAAGGG
>NW_007857881.1:0-634 GCF_000696425.1 Galeopterus variegatus
CTGTGATTTGGTTTTCTGTGAATTGAAGAACAGAGTGGTTTGCTGATACGGCCTCCCCACATAATTCTCTGTGCAAGTCTTTGCCTTTTAAGCTTTGGGGGCCTTTCCCTTCTCATTTATACATTTAGTTTGTTATTTAGCTGGCCACTTAGTTAGAAGTAGCTTTATCACAGGACAGAAAGGTAAACATCAATGGAAAACTGAGATAGAATTGTTAGTGCAATCGCTCACCTTCAAACCAATCCTGCTTTTCTCCTAACATATCAAATTACTTCAAAATTGTTGAATTATTCATTGTCAAGGAAGACTTTATCACAAGGACAGTATTTTCTCCTAAGTCAGTGAGCTAGGAACCAGAACACTTGAGGTACACCACTTTTTTTTTCAACCACTGATTTGTGATATAATTTGCCCCCCAAAGTATAGTAAAATTTTTTACCACTGATTTATGATATAGACTATTTTTTGAATACACTTGCTCACATTCTTACTCTAAAGGATCCAGGAGGGATACACAATCCATACCATGTGCTCTCTTTCAAGCACTTGACAAGAAAGGCATTTTTTGTTTGGTTTTTTGTTTGTCTTTTGGAAAATGGTTGATCAGTTTACGATTATCCTCCTTCAATAGTTG
>NW_007857882.1:0-634 GCF_000696425.1 Galeopterus variegatus
AGACTTACAGACCAGGAGGACTTGGGAGGGAGAGCATGAAGAACATAGATGGGGATTTTGTTTGAGGAGGAGAAAGTCCTCGACATAGGGGATCTCCTTCCACTTTTTGAGGCGCTGGCTGTAGTTAAAAAGGGTCGCAAAGGAGGTCTGAGTCTAGGGATCCTTCAAAAGGCCAATGGTTTTGGTTATCCAGGGGGTACTGGGGCCAATCTTGAGTGCAAAATCTGATCAAGAGCTTTGGCTTAATATCTGGTGTAAGGGAGAGTACAGTAAGTTTTCTGAGTAAGCATTTGAGGGGTGAGGTTTCTGGAAGGGATGAGGAGGCTCCCATTGTGAAGTGGACAGAGATAAGGAAATCAAGAGGAAGAGAAAAAGAGAAAATGGGGAAATGAATCCCTGGGCCGGAAGTGGGTCGGCAAAATCCAGGAGGTGTCCCCCGAGGAGTTTGTGAGCCACGGAGGGTCTATAGGAACCGGATTAGGAGGAGAGTGATGGTCGTCACCCACACTTCAAGCTCCCAGGAGGCACAGTGCAGAGACCACGAGGAACCTAATACTAGGATTTTTGGAACCTGTTTTAGTATCCAGAGAGAGAGAGAGAGAGAGAGAGAGAGAGAGAAGCAGAAAGGAGCCTC
>NW_007857883.1:0-634 GCF_000696425.1 Galeopterus variegatus
AAAAAAAAAAAAGAAAAAGAAAAAAGAAATACCCAATTTAGAAATGGGTGAAGTATATTAATAGACATTTCTCAAAAGCAGACATACAAAGACCAACAGGGATACAAGAAAATGCTCAACATCACTAGTCGTCAGGGAAACGCAAATTGAAACAACAATGAGATATCGCCTCACTCCAGCTAAAATGGCTATTATCAAAAAGACAAAAGATGACAAGTGTTGGTGTGGATGTGGAGCAAAGGGAACAGTTGTACACTGTTGGTGGGAGTGTAAACTAGTACAGCCATTATGCAAAAACGGTATGGAGTTTCCTCGAAAAATCAAAAATAGGACAACCATTTGATCCAGCAATCCTACTACTGGGTATATACCCAAAAGAAATGAGTACCCAGTGTGTCAATGAGATATTTACACTCCCATGTTTATTTCAGCACAATTTGCAATAGGCAAGACGTGGAATCAACCTAAGTGTCCAACAATGGATGAATGGATTAAAAAAAATGTGTTATATATACACAACGGAGTACTAATCAGCCATAAACATAATAAATCCTGTCATTTGTGGCAGCATGGATGGACTTGGAGGACATCATGTTAAATGAAGTAAGCCAGGCACAGAAAGACAAATACCACA
>NW_007857884.1:0-634 GCF_000696425.1 Galeopterus variegatus
GATATTCAAAGCTGTACCCCATAGATAGGTACAATCAATTTTGTTTCAATATTTTTTTAAAAAAAAGAAAGAAAGAAATATATTCATGATGTAATGATATGTCTGCTGTAAGTGAGCCTCTCTTTTAGGGCATCAGTGTTCAGGCTGGTGACTGTGGAAGCCATCAGCAGCCAAATGTGCAGAGAAATGATTTACCTTACACCATGATGTTGAACTTTTAACTCTGACTCTTCAAATTATCAGTAAGTAAATTGACATACTCATTTATTTATGCACAAAATTTTGGGTTTAACCTTGTGCTTAAGAAATTGATTTTATGATATTGACATTCAGAGCTGGCCAAATATTTGTTATTCAGCCACAATGTGTATTTGACAATTTTCTACCCAGTAGATATTACTCTGCTATTGATCTGCTTTTCAAATATATTTTTCCAGTGTGTTAGCTTACTTTAGGATTTTGTTTATGGCATCTATTGGGTAAACTTCAGCACTTTGAAGATCCTCCATTTTCTTCTTTACCTCTACAGCAATAGAAACTTTGTCTATCAGTCTAATTTTAATTCCATTATAGATGATCCAAAATCAGTCCACAACCAGACCTTATGTTGATAGCTCAGGGTTCCTGTACCCTA
>NW_007857885.1:0-634 GCF_000696425.1 Galeopterus variegatus
AGAGGATAGCTGAGCATAATTTGATGTGCAAAATAGAATAAAGAAAGGATTGTTGGCTCACATTCTATGTGAAAGTTGGTTAAGAGAACATAACATGGGGGATAGCAAAGGACTCAGATCTTCCTAATACATTCCCACCGCAATCCCTTAAAAGGGAACTTTTGCCAAAAATTCCACATTCTGAGGAAGAAGTGTCCACATTTATTGTCTTCATCCTTCCCAAGAGAGTGAATAATAATTGGCTTGTGTTACCAGTGAGTTCTGCAGAAGCCATGCTGACTGTACACAGCCTCTCTATTACTCATGGCTTTCTGGAACTTGCTCTGGTAGTCCCCATGCCAGGGACATACATGAAAGGACAGACCTCCCTTCAACAGGTCCATTGAGGTCTCTGCTCTGTCTCACCTTCCTGTCTGGCACTCAGTGAGGAGGTGGGTTGACGTCACTCTATGGGTTTGTTATCTTAAAAGAGAAGGATACCCTGTTTTGACCTCAGGTCTCCCATCGTACTTTACAATTCAACGTTACCAGCCATAAAGCCGATACTACAATTAGCCTCATTTGACTTCTTGGGTCAATTTTTCAATTTGTTGTAACCAAGAAGAAAGGATGGGAGAGTGACTCTCAGGCCCCC
>NW_007857886.1:0-634 GCF_000696425.1 Galeopterus variegatus
TACTTTGATATTAAGTCAGATCATCAGAAATTTGGATGCTTGTTTTATGTCATATTAGGTAATAGCAAACATGAATTGAACACTAACTACTAACCAGGCCCTACTCCAAGCACCTTACTGTGTTATCTCATTTGCTTTTCATTTACTTCTCCCAGTAAAACAAAAAGGAAGGTACAATTCTTTTGCTCATTTTAAAGGTAAGGAAACTAAAGTATGTAGATGTTAATCAATTTGCCCAGAGCTGCACAAGTGCCAAGCCAGGGTATCAGAATTCAGAACTTTTAAAATCAAATAAAATTCTGTGGTTTACTTTTACCTGCTTGTTGTTTAGTTGGATGGCATTACACTATTTTGTGTTGTTATATATTTTTAAATGTTCTAGAAATTCTAACAGGAATGTTCATTAAATTACCCCATATCTCTCTACTTGCCTCCCAGGAGGAGGCATTGAGTAAAATTAACTCTGATTTCAATATTGGTAATATTATGCCTTTCCTGAATAACTGTTTTTATTTTTATCTTATGGAGACTAGGAGGCAGGACATTGACTGTGTTTCCATTTTCCATGTTGGCCCTGGAAGGGTTAGAGCAAACAGGAAAATAGTACTGCATTAAGCTGTTCTAAGAATACTCC
>NW_007857887.1:0-634 GCF_000696425.1 Galeopterus variegatus
CCTGAGCTTGTCTTGGAGGAATAAAGAATGTCTGTGGAGCACACATCTGAAGAATAAAGTATGTTTACCTTGCATAAAGCTGCCAGAATCTTCTTTCAATTACCTGACTTACGACCTGTGCAGAAGGGGCAGAAGGACCTGAGATCCTGCCCCACACAGAGACACACAGGAAGCTGGCCACGTGAGGATAGAGGCTGAGATTGGAGCAATGCACCGACAAGCCAGGAATGCCAAGGACTTCTGGCCACCAGCAGACCCTCCACAGGTTTCAGAGGGAGCACAGCCCCACCCACACCTTGATCCTGGACTTCTAGCCTTCGGGACTGTGAGACAATCAATTTCTATTGCATAAGCCGCCCAGTGTGGTAGTTTGTTCTGGCTGTCCTAGCCAACAAATACAGAACCCTTGGGCAATGACCACCTGACATGGCCTCCTTGCCCCAAGGTGGGGACCACTCCATGATGCTATGCTTCAGAGCTCCCCCTGCCTCTGGAAAGGATTTTCCTTGAAAGACCCCCTCCCCTTGCTGAGTTCTTGCACTCGCTGAGGCTTGGCTCCACTTCCTGGCTCCAGGGGTAGGCACATGGCCCAGGCCTGGCCAATCAGAACACTCCACGCCCCTCATGCACACAG
>NW_007857888.1:0-634 GCF_000696425.1 Galeopterus variegatus
GGAATATCTTTCCATCTTTTTTGTCTTCTTTAATTTCTTTCAGTAGTGGTTTGTAGTTCTCGTTGTAGAGCTCTTTCACCTCCTTGGTTAAATTGATCCCTAGGTATTTTATTTTTTTTTTTTTGTGACTATTGTAAATGGGCTTACTTTCTTTATTTCTCTGTTAGTTCATTATTTGAGTATATAAATGCAAATGATTTGGGGCATTTATTTTGTATCCTGGAACATTACTGAAATTATCAACCAGTTCTAGTTTTCTGATAGAGTCTTTAGGTTTTTCTATGTATAGTATCACGTCTTCTGCAAATAGGAACAGTTTGACTTCATCTTTTCCAATCTGGATGCCCTTTATTTCTTTCTCTTGCCTGATTGCTCTGGCTAGTACCTCCAGTACTATATTAAATACAAGTGGGGAGAGTGGGCATCCTTGTCTTGTTCCTGTTCTTAAGGGAAAAGCCCTCAGTTTTTCCCCATTCAGAATGATACTGGTGGTAGGCTTGTCATAGATGGCTTTTGTTGTGTTGAGATACTTTCCTTCTATCCCTAATTTGTTGGGTCTTTATCACAAAGGGATGTTGAATTTTGTCAAATGCTTTTTCAGCATCCATTGAGGTAATCATATGGCTTTTGTCCT
>NW_007857889.1:0-634 GCF_000696425.1 Galeopterus variegatus
TCCCACATCTCAGCACTGATGCATTGGGTATTAAGTTTTCAGCACATGAACTTTGGAGGCCACATTTAAACCACAGCACACAGACAGCCTACTGCCCACAAGGCTTGGCCTGCCCCCAACCTACTCCTGTCACTAGACTGTAGTAAAGGGGAAACAACATTCAGGTAACCTCCAATACAAAACTGGAAAACACATCCACTAAAGCACAAGTATTTAAGGAAAACTATCATCAGAACAAAAGTATCAGACTCATAAGTGGAAAAATTAATTGTCCGGACAAAGAAGTAAGAGGAAACAAGATGAGACTTAAAAGTAGACACAGTAAATTTGGTGTCAATCATAGGTACACATTCTTTTACAATTTTTTAAGGTAAAAAGTACCAAAAAGAGCACAAGTAAAATCTTCCAGGTATAAGAGAGAATAGGTTTTATTTAAAGAAAAGAAAGAAAGAAAAAGGAAACACATAGGGGGAAAAAACAACCAGAACATCTTATACCCAACAAAACTATCATACAAGTGTGAAGAAAAACAAAAATATTTCCAGTTATGTCATGGTCAGTTGAGTTATTGTTTCCAGTTCTTTACTCAATCCTTCAGCTGTGGGACCTTGAAGGGTCTCTCAGCAGAGAATAA
>NW_007857890.1:0-634 GCF_000696425.1 Galeopterus variegatus
CACAGTCTATATGAGGCTGTTGTTTCTGTGTCGTGTGCTGGAACCTGACATCCACAGGGCATACAGGCAGGAAAGGGCAAAGGACATGAGGTAGAGGAGAGCAAGGACAAACGGGAACTCACATACGAGTAGGTCTCTTGCCTCAAGGTCTTCAGTATCAAGGTCGGGAGTACCCTGCAGGAGTAGCTGGTGCTCTTCATCGTGCAGTTTAATGCACATCTGAGCCAGGGTGGACAGAACTGAAAGGATCCAGGAACTGAGGGCCCGGCTGCTGCCCCAGCCAACCAGGTGAGCCAGCAGGTAAGGGACAACGCGCATGCGCAGCAGCAGGGCCCTGCAGGCTTGGCCTCCCAAGCACAGAAGAAAGAATGGCTGCCGCTCCTCTTCCGTTCCCCAAATCTTGCGCAAAATGTCTCCAGCTTGCACCAAAATGGAACTCTGAGCAGAAGTGAATTATGGGAAATGCAGTTCCATTTTAGTTAAGTTGACACAATATAAATCCAGCACAATTTGTCAGCTCCAAATTACCAACACAATGAAAGGGAGGGAAGGGGTATCAAAAAGCTTCTTTCCAGCAGAGCTTATTTAACCAGAAGCATATTAGGGCCATGAGACAGCTTGGTTAGGGACAGCT
>NW_007857891.1:0-634 GCF_000696425.1 Galeopterus variegatus
TAAATTACTAATGAGATCAGGGCACATGTTACAGAACAAAACCAATGACATTTTGTGCCCCTCCTGCTCCTGCTATGTTTATTTCTATTTGACCTCATTTCTTTATTTTACTGACCAGTTATACCTTAACCTTACAGTTAAGATGTAAAAAGAACATGGTAAGTTTCAGGGAGTAAATGATCTATTACAGCAGGTGGAGTTAGTGGTCTGAGCTTTAACATCATAAGACCCCCTACCTCCTGAATCACAAGACATTTGATTACCGATGTTACCAACTTATTTTTCTTAAGATGTTTCCTTGAAGTTATTTTTAGTAACAGGGACTTTTGTTATGTAAGCATTGTCTAACCTGCAGAGAGTGAGAACTCTCATTTGCAGACATTTGATTCTTCACTCTGCCCAGCTTTCTGTGTGTAAATCAACCCCATTAATAAACATCTTTGTATATCTCTAGTGGACCTGCCTACTTCCTTCTCTGTCCTCAAAGTACCTTCTCAATTTGGAGTGCATTATACCTTCCCTTTGCACAGCACCTCTAACATTTTACAAGAAAGGGGCTCTGTGAAACTATATAGCCAATTGCATATAAAGTTGGGAAATTACCTAAAGTGTGATTTAGTCATCAATCTACATT
>NW_007857892.1:0-634 GCF_000696425.1 Galeopterus variegatus
ACTCATGACGTAATGTCATGTACACTCAATAATTCTACTTTCATTATTTATTTTTTTAATTTTTTTTTGTCAGCTGTACAAGGATTCCAAACCCTTGACCTTTGTGTTATCCACTTTTATTTTAAAAATTATGAACAAATGCATTACATGATGGAAGAAAATAAACTAAAATTTAAATATAGGTATTACTGGGGATTTTTATTTTCTTCTTCATTTGTTTTACCAGTTTTCTGTAATATCTATAAAAGTGTAAATTATTTTTCTAACACAAAAATTAAGTCTCGGTTACACAAAAAATGAACTTAGGGCTGGCTGGTTAGCTTAGTTGGGTAGAGCATGGTGTTATTAACACCAAGGTCAAGGGTTCAGATCTCTGTACCAGCCGGCTGGCAAAAAACAAATACAAAAACAAATAGACCAACAAAAAAACGAACTTAAAAAAGAAAATAAAGCTGGTATCAGTTGTATTTTTATATTTATTTTTATAATTTTATTGAAGTATATGAATATATATACTGTAATTCTCATTTCAGAGTGTGAGACTAGTCTTTCTAAGCAAATCAATTTTATAAATAAAATACTTCACTAGTTTCAAGCTCTCCCATCCCAACTACTTGCATTTAGTGTTTGGTAT
>NW_007857893.1:0-634 GCF_000696425.1 Galeopterus variegatus
GAAGAATATTTTTTCTCATTTATATATATACTATTCTTTTGAAGGCATTAAGCATTTTGATGAATAATTAATATTTAATATTTAATATTTTTATTTTGATGAATGGGAAAAAAATTAAAAGTTAAGGAACTGATGAGCACATAGTTAGGACTTCCCTTCACTTTTCTTCACTCTGACCTTTCCATTTATGAACCTGCTTTATATTTAGAGAAAAAAAAATCTAATTGTAGAATTTTGGTTAGAACATTGCTGAAATATATTCTCGAGTAGGTCTATACATATATTTTGAACGGTACTAAAACTGCAGTTAAAATAATATAAAATGCCTGGACTTGCCTTCTGAGGGCCTCTTGCTTAGAACTCAGGTCAGAGTGTTCAGGAATGGTTTCGTACAACTTGTGCTGAGGGAAAATATCTGATTTCCAGTTGTATTTCTTTTTTTTTTTTCTTTTTGTCTTTTTTTGTGACCGGCAACGGATCGCAACCCTCAGTGTCGCGCCCGTACCGGACCAGGACTGGCAACGGGATCGCAACACTCAGTGTTGCGCCCGCACGCACCTTGCTCAGCCAGTGAGCCGGTCTGTACGTGGGATCTGAACCCTCGGCGGGAGTGCCACCGCGCTCCCAAGCGGCG
>NW_007857894.1:0-634 GCF_000696425.1 Galeopterus variegatus
GGATGCCCAGATAGCTGGTGAATTGTTTCTGGGTATATCTGGGAAGGTGTTTCTGGAAGATATTATCATTTGAATCAGTAGCTTAAGTAACAAAGGTCATCCCTCACCAATGTAGGTGGGTTTGATTCAATTCATTGAGGGTCTGAATAGAACAAAAAGGCAGAAAAAATGTGAATTTATTCTCTCTGTTTGAACATACACATCATCTTCTCCTGTCTGTAGATATTGATGCTCCTGGTTCTTGGGCCTCTGGATTTGGACTGGATTTCACTGCTAGCTTTCCTGGTTCTCCAGCTTGCATACAACAGATTGTGTGACTTGTTGGACTCCATAATCATATAATCCAATTCCCATAATAAATTCTCTCTCTCCATTCATCTATATTTCTTATTGGTTCTGTTTCCCTGGAGAGCCCTGACTAATACAGTGAGGAAGAGAGAAAAGAGAATATAGAGCAGGTTTGAAAGACAGTGGTGGAAAATAATTAAGTTATAAATCTTTTAACCTAATATGGTCTGTCTGGCTTGTTTGATAAATAAGTTACAGAATAAATACATCACTGACCTGGGATTGGGATGGTGTTCAAACAAGCCATATCCTATATTAAATTTCTAAAAGAAACAACACTGAAATT
>NW_007857895.1:0-634 GCF_000696425.1 Galeopterus variegatus
GTGGGGAGAGGTGTGTATCAGCAAAGGAGAGTGTTTCCAGCAGATGACTCCATGTTCCATCATCTGGTACCAGTTTGGGGGTGTGCAGATGATGCCAATGGTGTGGCAGATGCACTGTCTTGATTTCTGGACTGTAAGTACTGGAATGACCTCAAGGCTAAACATTAAATGGCAGCCTCTGGTTGCTGTCCTCCAGACTTTACAAGGATTTTGTAAGCACGTAATTCTCTGTATTAAATACTTTTCTCCTTGTAATACCTAGAATGCCGAGGCAGACTATGACTACTCACCAACCCATTTTCTTTTCTCCTGTGCACCAACTAGACTACATGTTTCCCAGCCTCCCTTGCAGCTAGGTGTGTCCCTATGCTAATGGATTGTGAGCAGAAATGTTGGACATCACTTTCAGACTGGAGCTAAACCAACCTCCTACATCAGATCCTCTACATTCTTTTCCATGATGTGGAGAAGCACCGTGACCTCAGAAACTACATGTGGAAATGGTGGAGACACAGATGGAATGAGCCTGGGTCCCTGAATGCTTGGAAGAGAGTCACTTTATTTTTTATTTTTATTTTTTATTTCCTTTTTGTCTTTTTTACTGACCGGTAACGGGATCGCAACCCTCGGTGTC
>NW_007857896.1:0-634 GCF_000696425.1 Galeopterus variegatus
AGTACAGCCACATCATGTTGGCCAGTACAAAGTTAGCTCTAATCAAGAAAATATTTGAAAACAAATGAGTTGTATATCTAACATAAGCATGAGTGTGATCTCTACATCTATGGAAAGATATTTTGGCTCTGAGTAACATAAACCTCAAGTTGGTCAAGCTTAAACAATAAAGAAATTTATCTCATATAGTAGGAGGCTTCAAGGTTTTTTAATTCAGTGGTTCAATTTGTACCTCAAGGACTTAGTTCATCCTCTGTCTACTGCATTCGCCTCATCTTAAGATTGATCCCCTTAGTGGCCAAAGGTGACTGCTAGCAGTAATTGAGGCAACATGCTTATTTATGTCAAGAGAAGACTATCTTTCCCAGAAGTATCTCCTTGTATCTCTTTGGTCCAAATTGTCTTTGCCCTGTGTATCCCAGAGTCTGTCACTGATAGAGGGGATAAAGGATCGCATGATTTTCTTAGATTGATCATTTGTGAGTAGAATGGATGCTGGGAAGTCACCCATTGTGCACCACAATTTCTCTTTTACCAACAGAAAAATTACAATAATAATCTGCAGGAATTTCTCACAAGGGAAAATTTTTCTTCTATATTGTTAAAAATAGAATCTCTTTCTCCCTTTTTTTTT
>NW_007857897.1:0-634 GCF_000696425.1 Galeopterus variegatus
TTTGTTCACAATTATAAGCAAATGCAAATACCTATAAAAATTTTAAAAGCTCTAGCCTGTAGATATTTGTACAATTCTGGTATCATGACTTTGCCCAATAATTTTCCTTTAAAGCTCTGCATACACCATAAGTAGTAATAGTGAAAGGTGAATTGTATGGTATTTTATTTGTACACAATTAAAAATCAAAATGTTTTTTAATTCTGTCTACTAGACCATCACTTTGGAACTATAATTCAGACTTACATTTTGTTTTTAGGGACTAGTTTCAGCACAGAAAATTATTCCACTTTATTCTTTCCCAAAATTGTTTCCCAAAGGCAGAGCTTTCATAGAACTGAAGAATTTAAGAACCCTCTTGCAGATAAATTTCCCCAACAAGGAATAATTGGGCCAAAATGACAATAGTGTTGAAGCTGAAAAACTCTGCTATAACGGAAATTATGTAAAAGCTTAAGGAGATTAGATTTATCATGGAAGGCCTATTCATCCATAAACTAACTCTTTGCCCTGCAAAGGTCTAGATAAAAATTTTTACTATAGCTGTAAGAAATACATTGCTGAGGTGAACTGCAGTATCCCTGAAAAGCTATGTGGCACCTATTTATTTTCTGTACACCAGGAATGACAAAGG
>NW_007857898.1:0-634 GCF_000696425.1 Galeopterus variegatus
TTTTTTTAGGTCAACTGATGTATTATATAGTGTATCCTCAAGTAAATCCAGCATAAGAACCATTACATAAAAAAAATTGTGAAGCCAATGCCATTACAAATATCCTTTTCTTTATTTACAATGGTCCTTATACTGGATTCATTTATCTTAAAATAATGAGCAACCATAGCTTCAGACCTCAATCTATGGTATATGTGAAGCAATTCAACATTTTTTTTTGTAATATATTGACTTTTCTCTGCTTCTTGGGAGCACTTCTAGAATCACTAGTGGCACTTTGTATGGGTCTCATGGTGTTATTCAAGGTTTAAGCTACTGCACTAAACATGATTAAAAACATGCAAGAACTGCTAGAGAACACTTTCTACTGAAATACCCAATTTATTGGACAGATAAGCTACACACGTGGAGATAATTAGTGTCACATGGAGCTTTCAGCAGATACTCACAACACTTGAGTTCACCATAATAGCAATGGAAGGTGGCTACAAAATTATTATAGTGATACAGTGTGTATTACATTAATTTTATGCAGTTATGATTTAATACTGCATCTTTATGTTTACTTACATTGTTCTCAACTGGGAATGGCACCATGTATGGTCTGTAAGTGTTTGTGTGTGTAAGTTTTGAT
>NW_007857899.1:0-634 GCF_000696425.1 Galeopterus variegatus
TTCCAACAAAGAAAAGCCCAGGACCAGATGGCTCAATTCTATCAAACCTTTAAAGAAAATTAATACAACTTCTCTTCAAACTTTTTCAAAAAATTGAAACTAAAGCTATTTTCCCAAACTCATTCTATAAGGGAAGCATCACCCTGATACCAAAACCAGACAATGATACAACAACAACAAAAAAGAAAATTACAAGCCAATATCCTTCATTAACATAGATGCAAAAATCCTTAACGAAATAGTAGCAAACAGATTACAGCAAACACATCAAAAAAGTTATACCCCACGATCCAGTGGGATTCATCCCAGGTATGCAAGAATGGTTCATCATATTCAAATCAATAAATGTGATACACCACAGCAACAAAACCAAGGACAAAGGCCATATGATTACCTCAAATGATGCAGAAAAGGCGTTTGACAAAATTCAACATTCTTTCATGATAAAGACTCAGCAAATTAGGTATAAAAGGAAATTATTTCAATACAATAAAAGCCATTTACTACAAACCAATCTCCAATATCATTCTGAAGGACAGGAACAAGCTACGGATGCCCACTCTCACCATTCCTATTTTTAACATAGTTTTGCAAGTACTAGCCAGAGCAATCAGGCAAGAGAAAGAAATAAAGG
>NW_007857900.1:0-634 GCF_000696425.1 Galeopterus variegatus
AGACCCATACCAAAATATTAATAGTGCTTATTTCTTATTTGTGACATAATAAGTCATTTTTGTTTCTTGTTTCTTTTTTTGTGTGTGATTTTCTGTATTTTCCAAAATTTCTTAATCATTGTTTTATTTTTGTAATTAGAAGAAAACTTTCCAATGTTGCTAAATATTATGTACAAAAGGTGGTGATGAGACAAGACTGATTCTTCTGTCGTATGCACTTACGTGAGCAGTAAACTACACATCGCTTTGCTTGTAGCATCAGTTCTTACAACAGCAACTGTGAATTTATGAGGTTCCCAGAGCCATGATGTCTGTGATACATGTTGAATTATCGGACTTTGTCAATGTGTATTTGCCAACCACCATGAGGCACTAAGCCTACATGATGAGAGAGAATAAGTCTGCTGTGGCTGACTCCACAGCTGTCTGAGGACTATTTCTCAGGGTCAGACTCACTCTCAAATATTCAGAATATTACTGTCTTAAAAGATGTGTATTTTGTTTTAATTCTTCTTTAGTTACTTGTGGAGAAGTTCTCTGTCAGTGATTGATGAAAGATTTACTGTTTCATGTAAAAAAAAAAGGAATGCTATATCTAATATTTACTTATTTATTTACTCCTTCCCTGTTCCTT
>NW_007857901.1:0-634 GCF_000696425.1 Galeopterus variegatus
CCATATCAGTGGCAGTGAGCACTGAGGCTTTTCTAAACAGCCCCTCACCCTCTGTCTACTTGCTAAAGTGTAATTCTTTAAAGTGGAGACACTTGCTCCATCTGATAGTGTCCGGCTGGATCACAGACCCCTCTACTCCATCCTGTGCAGGTCCTGAGTAAGGCAGTCAAAAGAAACACCGAGTAGCCGCAGGCAAAGTAGACATGCTTCATTTTTAGACACGAACTCTGCCAACCAGCAGTTCAGAGCTGCTGCCTTCCTTACCGAAGGACAGAAAAAATGGCAACACGCCAGAAGGGTACCCGGGTGCACATGTGCACTAACTCTACTCCCTCGCAACTTGTTGACAGTGGATGTGCCGAGTCACACCCAGCTGGATATGAGGGGAGGGGGCCTGACCAAACCAACTGCACTTTCCTCACAGGCAGAATAAAAACTCACAGTGCAAGTTGCTAGGGACAGCCTCGGGGATAACAACTAAATGCACTATCTCAGATCACATGGATTTTATTTTGTGTCCTGGCATATAATCTGACGTTTGCTGTCATTCAAAGGCTCACAGGTGTCTTACAGTCTGCTCTTATTTTTATTTGCCGGTAAGTGTGAAAGGCTTCCTATTTTCTTCTCTGTCTAC
>NW_007857902.1:0-634 GCF_000696425.1 Galeopterus variegatus
TGCAGTTGGATAGAGCCAAGAATTTGTTCCAATTTAAATGAAATGACCCCTTAAGCAGGTACGCTGTAGAAGATATTAATCAGGTAGCCCCAGTAAATGCTGATAGAGTATGCAGAGAGTGCTGAGGAGCACCAGGAACTTGCTAATATTACTGAAATGGAAGAAAATGGAGTTCTTTTTGGCTGACATGATTTATGTCTGTAAACTCGTGAGAATTGTCAAGGACAGTTTGGTGCGGACCTGGAAACAAATGGTCCTTATAAGGCTGCTAATCCACTTAAAATTATCAGTACCACATTATTAATTTGGCACCCTCTCAAGGATACTATAAGGACCTGCCAGATTTCATGAGAATATAGGCAACAATGAAAGCAACTCTCCGCAAACTAGAAGTCTAGGTTTGTAAGCTGTATAGGATCACACCTTTTCTAAACTACAAGCAAAACATCATCTAGTCCCACTGCTTCATTACACAGATGAGAAAAATTCAGCTCATGAAGATTAAGAGACTCTTCAGAGAGGTGCTAGTTCATAGTTGTACAGAGCTCAGCCTTTGGAGACAGAGAGGCGTGGGTGTCCATCACTTATGAGTTGCCTGGTCTATGGCAAGCTAATTCCTCTCCCTGAGCCTCAG
>NW_007857903.1:0-633 GCF_000696425.1 Galeopterus variegatus
AGGAACTTCAGGGGAGGGCACAGCAGGAGCAAAGGTAAAGAAGAGTCGAGGCAAGCAGAGCTTTAGAAGCTCTTCTGGAGCTACTAGAAGGTTGGAGCAGAGACAGCTCCAAAGCGCAGGCTCCCACGGAGGGTGTGCCTGGGGCTTCACACAGGCGAGCTGGGCTGCCAGAACTTCCCTGGGCTGCCCCTGCACAAGGCTCCCTCCTTCATGTGCCTTCTCCTCCAAACTCAGCGTGCCATACGGGAAACTTGGTAGGGCACCTGGCCAGCGTTTAGCATCCTCCATTCTGATCTCTGATAAGGCTCCTAGGTTTAATTTCTGAAATGTATCTTTTTCTCCTGGGATGGATTTGTCTTCCTGATTGCCGTTTTCCTGAAATCAGCAGAGCTGTTCTTTTTCAGCTTTCAGAGTTTTCGTGTGTCTTGAAGCAGTGAGAAGTCTCTTCTTTGGGGTGGGTTGTTTGCTTTTGTGCTTTAGAAGTAGCTGGATTTACCCTCTATGGTCAAATATGTTATTTCGACCTGCACATAAGGTATTTCAACCTGAAGCTTAGGATTATTCGAGGCCACTCTAGTTGCTGCCTGGAAAGAGGCAGGATCCAGGACAGCAGGAGCTCAAGCTGTGTTGGCA
>NW_007857904.1:0-633 GCF_000696425.1 Galeopterus variegatus
AGCTAGTGACAGGAGAAAAACATAAGCCGTTGAAAGGGAACAGGGCCCTGGAGAAAAAAAGAGCTGGAGCGGCCTGGAGGAGCCTGGAGTTGGAACAGTTTGCAGGGACCTTAGAGTGGGAAAGAAGAGAGGGACCTAAACCGCCCAGCAGAGCTCTGCTCTTGGAATCAAATTTCTCTCTCCCTTCACTTCTTCATCTTTTTGCTTCCCATTTTATTCCTTCCTTTCTATCTTGCAATGCTCTTGGCTAGGCACTTTTGCATGTGTGTCTCATTGGATTGTAATGCGCCTATGAGGCCAGTGTGAGTATCCACATTTTACAATTAAATAAACTGGAACTCAGAAAAGTTATATAACTTGCCCAAGATTAAACAGCTAGCAATTGTCATGGAGCCAGGATCTGAATCCATAGCTCTCGATTTCAATGGCTATACTTTTCCACAAAACCACAACACTTGCATGTATTTTAACTGTTCTCTCTTAATTGGCTTGTGATATATTTTAAATTCAGCTAATTCTCTTGTTGGTCTGTGAAGACGGTTTGTAGGTTATTCTACTTCACATTTTTAAACTGCTTCCTAAAATACGACAGGGCTAATTTTCAAAACTCCTTTTGTCATTACTCACTAAACA
>NW_007857905.1:0-633 GCF_000696425.1 Galeopterus variegatus
TATATGTATATGTTTTTCTAACAAAACTAAAAATAGATTATTTTGAAAATAATTTAAAAAGACCAGTAGTTGATCATACTGAAAAATAAATGAATAAATTAAAAAAAATAAATTGAGTACCCAAAAACAATTTAGGAAAGTAAAAACAGAGGACAAAATGGCAATTGAGACGAAGAGAAAATGGGAAGCAAAATAGCAGACCTAATTCTAACCTTATTAATAATTAGTTTCAGTTGAATTGGACTAAATATTCTACTTTATGCAGAGACTGTCAGGCTTGATAGGAAAGTAAGACCCAACTACATGCTACCTAAAGAGACATGATTTAAATACAAAGACACAAACAGAGTAAAAATTTTAAGAGTCTCATGCTCTACCGACTGAGCCAGCCAGGCGTCAAGAGTAAAATTTTTAAAAATGGAAAAAGATGTATTCCACTAACAGTATGTGTAAAAAGCCTGTTGAGATATTAATACTAGCAAAAAGAAACTTCAAGACAAAATATATCAACAGGGGAGAAAAAGAGAGCCCTTTCATAATAACAGAAGGATTATATGTGAAGAAGATGTAACAATTATAACTGTCTGTGCCTAAACACAGAGCCACAAAGTACACTCATGTGGTGCTTAAAGA
>NW_007857906.1:0-633 GCF_000696425.1 Galeopterus variegatus
CAGCTTGTATGGAAATGGTGAAGGCTGCATTTATGACCATGGAGGCAAAGCTGATACTTTCAAAAATTACTATTAGTAGATATGCTGACAACACTCATTAAAAGAAAACAAGTTTAGGGGCCGGCCCGGTGGCGCACTGGATAGTGCGCCGCTTGGGAAGCGCGGTGGCGCTCCCGCCCGAGGGTTCGGATCCCACATACAGACCGATTCCAGCTCACTGGCTGAGCGAGGCGCGGGAGCAACACCGAGGGTTGTGATCCCGTTGCCGGTCCCGGTCCAGTACGGGGGCGACACTGAGGGTTGTGATCCGTTGCCGGACACGGAAAAAGACAAAAAGCAAAAAAAAATAAATAAAATAAATAAATAAATAAAATAAATACTTTGAACCAAGTGACATAGTATTTGGACACCTTGAAGTTTTGATACTGATGATGGGGCTGCAATGACAGGAAGGAGTAAAGAAGTAACCTGGTTTAGTGGTCGAGAGGCTCTCCTATGTGCATGTCTGACCCTAGACTGAATTGCACATCACCAACACCAAGACAGTGTTTCCATAAAGTTCCCACTGCCATAGTCCCCTGTGCTTTTAGCTTTGGGCAAAGAACTGGGATCGGAGCACCCATACAGACTTCA
>NW_007857907.1:0-633 GCF_000696425.1 Galeopterus variegatus
GTTAAAGTCATCAAAAAAGTTTAAAGACTTTCATGTGTTAATGAAGCAGTCATCACAATCATGATAAGGTAAATATCCTCTGCTCTTCCACCAAGGTTCCTTATGTACCTCATATTGCTCCTCTCTCATCCTGCCCAAGCCCTCCATCCTTTCCTGTGTTATGGATATTCTCGAAGGAGTCTTTATATGGACATAAAATTTTATTTTTTTAAAACAATTTCAAGAAACAGAATGGCTAGATCACATGATAGTTGTGCCTTTCAGATACTTTAGAATTTGTCTAAATGTTCTGCAGTGAACATACTGTGTTAAACCCTACCAGCAGTGTAAAAGAGTTACCTTTCATTAAGTACTTCTCAGCACTTATTATGATTAGTATTTTTCATTGTTTCCCATTTAACACATTTGTACTGGTATCTCACTGTTGCTCTAAATTATGTGGGAATCACCAAGTCTTAGTTCTTTCTGTTCCAGACATCCTCATTATATGGAGAAAATGGATCCCAATCCTGATGCTAATCCTTTCCCACTCCATTCGCTTTCTGCATGTGTCGGTACTTTTGATTGCAGGCTGGATTTTCTGTATGAAATAGTGTAGAGGTAACTGTAGTTTCTGGGTGATTTTATCATTCT
>NW_007857908.1:0-633 GCF_000696425.1 Galeopterus variegatus
TTTAGATGTTGAACTGATAACAAATGAGCTTGGTTGGATATATTTCCTTTAGCTCAAAAGGAAAGATTTAGAACCAATGGATAGAAATGATGTAGATTCAGGTTTAAACATAAAGAGAAAACTTCTAGAAAATAGTGTGGCTCCCATATTGAATGAGTTTATTTATGAGGTTGTGAGCTTATTAGCTTACGAATATTTCAAGTGTCTTACAAATATTAGTCATAATGTAGTGTGGAGTAGAAAAATTCCTGAAATAGATAGGAAGTTAACTAGAATTCCTTTAAAATTGATTCTCACCTCTCTTCAAGATTCTAAGAGATACCATCATTCTCGACATAAACTTCTTAAAATTAATTGCATATATTAATGTCTATTAATGTATGCTGTAGAAATATTACAGGTTGGAAAGTAAGAGATGTGAGCTCTAGAGCTGATTTTGAATTAATAAACTAAATCTTTTAAGTAAATTAAACTTTCTGCATCTCATTTCTATGCACTTTATTCTAACATGGTGTTCTTAATAAAGGACATTAATATCTAAGAAGATCCTTTCCATTCCTATGAATCTGTATTGGTCTAGTAGAAACAAACATGTTAACAAATTGCTTCTGTATATGCATTGATATAATTTAA
>NW_007857909.1:0-633 GCF_000696425.1 Galeopterus variegatus
GGGAAATTAACCATGAATTGGGGTTCTCTTCCTGCATTTATTCTCCAGACCAGGAAGTTATGGGAAGAGAACATAGTTGGGGTTATATCTTAACAATATAGGTTGGTAACTTTCAGTGAAACAAGCCAGACGACATTCCAGAAAGGCAATTAATTGATCCATTAACAAAAGCTTGATCTCAGCAAACATTCCTTTCTTATGGCAATTGCTCAATATCTTTACATATCAATCAGTAACTAGTCTGTCTTTGAGCCAGCAACCTTGCTGTCTTACAAATCTTTATATTACCCAGAGACTTTATAGCCTGAGGAAAATTTCTTGTCGTTTGCAAGGTCAATATTTGAAACTGCAAGACTTTGGAAAATCAGGCCCCGTAAAGTACATTTCCTCTATGAATCCTCTACATATGAGGTAGGGTTTGATGTTCTTTTTTTTTCATATAAATATCCAGCTTAATTTGTTCAGTAGATTATCACTCCCCCCACCCACCACCCCCAATTGAATTGCTTTGGCATTATTAGCAAAAAGAAAAAAAAAAATCACTTTACGTCTTGGCTCATTTCTGAGCTCTCTTTTCTGTTTCACTGATTTGTCAGTTTTTATGGTAGTAAAACAATCTTTATTACTTTAGCT
>NW_007857910.1:0-633 GCF_000696425.1 Galeopterus variegatus
CCATGAAGGTTTCCTTACCTATTTCCAAAAAGTTTCTCCGTACTCAGGTCCCTCTGTTCAGACACCACTTGTTGGAGACCAGTACTCATGGGAAGATGGTAGGGAATTGAGACACTTATAAAATCAGTAGGGCTTTTCTCAAGCTGTTGGCTTGAGAGGCCCCCTCGTTTATTTTAGGTTCTTTTCATAAGCCAGTAAAATAACGTGTACTGATTAAGCCAATTATGTCTAGTACAAAGCTGTTTATAGAACATTTTCTGTTGCCCTGGTGCTTTGAAGGTTCAGGGCTAACTACTTATCAGCAAAATAAAAACATAAACTCCTCCTTTACAAACTTTTTAGGGTCCCGGGATCATTCAAAGTTCAGATCTCAAGGAGATAGAGAAGGGGGAGACAGGCTAATGGGCAGCCAGCTTTTTGTTGGCATAATTCTCAGATAGCAAGGACCTTGTCAACTTGCTGCCTAATGCCTTACAGGGGCAAGGCAGCCACTCCTTAATGAAATGGGTGAATACAGCTTTTCAAACTGAGTGCGCAAATGCTAGAGTACTGCCCAAGAGTGGGAATGAATCACAAATGTATTCTGAGATAATTCAGGAGCTGGGGATTGGGCAGTTAGATGCTAATAGCCAA
>NW_007857911.1:0-633 GCF_000696425.1 Galeopterus variegatus
ATACTTATATGATATATATATTTATATGTTTATTATTAAGTCATATATTTTTATATATAATATAATATATATATAATTTATAAGCTTAGAGCTTATCGAAGCACTCAGGATAACTACACCATCCTCATTATAATGTCTTTCATTGAAATAAATCCTGAAAGAGCCAGCATGACCCACGTAAATATCTCTTTAATCATCCCTTTGCTTTTTGATTTGATGACAAAAAAAATCAAGTGTATGTGTATATGTGATGATGATAATTATTAAACACATGTAAACATTTATGTATTTATTTGTCAAAATTTTATTGAGAATCTACTACATACCAGCTACTGTGCAAGAGATACAAATAAAAAGTTGAATGGCACAGTCATTACCTGAAGAATTACAGGAACTACTGGAAACCACTGATGAACAAACAATATCTTTTGAGTGCTGTGTACTTATGAGGAACAGGGGCAAACTGAGAGTCTCCAAGTCAGCCTTAAGTGGGAGTAGGAGTGGGGAGGAGACTCATACAAGGATTCAGAGAAGCAGGTGGCTAGCAGATGGTGGGTAAGAGTGCATTCTATGCAGAGGGCACAGTAAGCACACCAAGTGGATTAGTAAACAGCAGAGTAGAATTGGGAAGCT
>NW_007857912.1:0-633 GCF_000696425.1 Galeopterus variegatus
GTTAATTATTATTGTTTTAATTCTTTAACCAACCTCTCCTATGATCAGGCAGGCATTGAATGCTCATTCCCTCAATGTTTTTGGTTTTCGTTTCAGTAATTTTTAATTCAATTTGATTAAACTTAAGAATGATTAAATAACTCTTAATTACTTAATACTTCTATCCTGTTTGACCAATAAATTGAGAGAATGTTTTAAGAGATAAGAAAGCTAAAATGGGATTATAGCGTCAATTTACATCAAGCAGTCATTGTAGAATTCTAACTGACTAATTTTCCTGAAAAATTTTCTGCTGTTAAGGTATATCCAGATATGATAATTGACAGTCTTATTTTTATATGGCTTATAGTCTTATTATCTCACCTCTGATCTTTGCTGTATTTAAATGCTAAAATTGGATATGGTCTTACTAAAGCCGCAGACAAACATATTTTACACAGAAAATAAATAGCAAAAAAACCCAGTATTTACAACTATAAAGTTTCTGGTCCTGTTTTACACTCCAATGCACTTAACTTCTTGACATGATATCTTTGCTTTCAGGAATTCTTAACTGTCACAACTGTTCTGCTGATGCTATTGCACTTAAGAAAACATTGTTATATGACCTCTATGACACATTTCTGGGGGGGG
>NW_007857913.1:0-633 GCF_000696425.1 Galeopterus variegatus
TTTATTGAATGAATGAATGTTGAGGAAAATGAATAACTGAATGAAGGGTAGGCACCAGTGGTATTTAGGCCACCCTTAGTGGTTGGTGTTTTAATATTTTACAGTCTTTGAACAAAATTGGACAAAGTTTTCTAAGGTAAAACTGAAGTGCCATAACCAGAGCCATTATAGAATGGCTGAGGCAGGAGGAAGTTTAGAAATAATTTATTCTAATTCCCTCCTTATACCGATAAGAACAGAGGGACTTGCCCTTGATCATATCAGCAGGTGATTTGAATCTGATTCAGAAACTGGACACATCATTTCCATACCATTCTTCCTCCTCAAGCTTTGACTCTTTACTTTGTTTAGGATCAAGATATTACAAAGAACAGAAAATTTACATCTCTTACCTTCAAGAAATTTCTCCTCTATGTAAATAAAGCCTAGTAGTTCTTATATGCATTGGGTGGTTGTGTGATCTCAGCTCTCTTTTTAAATTACTGTGATATTTGATGAGTTCTTTGGTTGAATAATTTATTTGATTATTCATTGCAAGGTTATTTGGAGCAAGAATATTTCATAAATTTATGTGTGTGTATATGTATAAATATATAGTGTATATATTTATATATATGTATATGTATATACTTA
>NW_007857914.1:0-633 GCF_000696425.1 Galeopterus variegatus
AGATAAATCAACATCCTTACAGGCTTGAATATCAGTCTTCTCATTGGCTGATACCTGTCCGATAAGCCAATGCCATAGATTTCAGATTGTCTGTTATGAGAGCACCCCACTTCTGGTACCAATTCTGATATCATTAATGATAAGCTAAGTTATTGTGTGGTAACAAACAATCTCAAAATGTTAGTAGTTCAAAACATAGATTTATTTCTTTCTCATCCTGAATGCCCATCAAGGAGGATCTGCTGGTAAACTGTACTCATAATCTTTTGAGAACCCAATCTGATAGAGAAACCATAAACATAAATAGTTATCTTTATTCATCATCTATTGCTGCTGTTAAAGCAGGAACCTCAAACTTAGAGGCTTCAGACCACACAAATTATTCTCACAGTGTGTAGGACAGCAATCCAGTA
Organism: Galeopterus variegatus; assembly: GCF_000696425.1. Lineage (NCBI taxonomy): Eukaryota > Metazoa > Chordata > Mammalia > Dermoptera > Cynocephalidae > Galeopterus > Galeopterus variegatus. The sequence goes on from NW_007857914.1 coordinate 414, forward strand.
AACCATGGCTCAGCTCTGTCTTCTGTTTAGAGTCTCACATGCTGAGATCAGTGTTGTCAGGGCAACTTTCCTTTCACAAGGCTCTGGAAATGAACCTACTTCCAAGCTTATTCAGGTTGTTGGGGGAATATAGAAACTTGTGGTTGAGGACTAAGGTCTCGATTTTTTGCAGGCTATCAGCCTGGGGCCATCTTTGGTTATTGTTTCTACAGGATGCCCA
>NW_007857915.1:0-633 GCF_000696425.1 Galeopterus variegatus
CCCCACCCCACTTCCTTGGCTGCTCCCTCAGGACCCTGCCCTGTGTGTGCCTGGGAACGCCCGGGGTGGGGACAGCAGCAGCTGTCACATCAGGAGGTCCCGCTTCCCTTCCTGGTGCACCTGGGCAGGTAACTGGCCCCTACCCCTTGTTTCAGTTTCTCCACCACTCGGCTGAGGACACTGGTGGGAACCGCCTGGAGGGCTCAGTCCTGCTCCTGGCCTGCGAGGATGGGGCAGGGTGGGGGGATCCTTTGCTTCCCTTTCTCCTCCAGGAGGGTCCCAGCTCCAGGGTTAATCAGGAGGCCTCAGGGAAGGTCCCAAGTGCTGGCTACACCCATGTTCCTTCCTGGGAGCTGTCTCTGGTCCCTGACAGGTGGGGGGGTGGGGATTGAATCCGCCTGTGCCTGCTCAGGAGCACACAGGGACCCCTCTACCCACAAGCCAGGACATGGACCCCCGCCCACCTGGTCCAAAGGTCCTTGGGTCTGAGGCCCCAGTGGGTGTCCCCTGGCGGTGAGCACGCAGCGGTGCCCTGGCAGGCCTCAGAAAGACACTGCTGTCCTCCCCTGGCAGGGTGGGTGGTGCCAGGGAAGTCCTGGCTGCGGGACTCTGTCACAGGAGCTGCCTCCAGCT
>NW_007857916.1:0-633 GCF_000696425.1 Galeopterus variegatus
TAAATGTAATCTCATCCAGAAACACCCTCACAGACACACTCAGGAACAATGTTTAATCTGAGCACCCCATTGCCCACTCAAGTTGGCACATAAAATTATCTATTGCAGAGAGAGTCAGGTTCCCTTTCAGAAACTTTCTAACAAGGAAGAGCTGCGGGCATGTTATTTCTTGCTGAGGAAAACATGGTAATTAATTTTAAATGTCTTGGGCCGGCCCGGTGGCACACTGGAGAGTGCACCGCTTGGGAGCGCGGCGGCGCTCCCACCGAGGATTCGGATCCCATGTGGAGACCGGTTTCCGCTCACTGGCTGAGCACAGTGCGGGTGCAACACCGAGGGTTACGATCCCGTTGCCGGTCCCCCGTACGGGCGCGACACCAAGGGTTGCGATCCAGTTACCGGTCAGTAAAAAAGACAAAAAGGAAAAAAAAATTTTAAATGTCTTGGTGTGTAACAGCATAGGGATTAGGTGTAACTCTATAAATCAGATTCCTGAGTAAATTAAGCACTTTCTTTGGGTAAAACTTATTTTTTCCCAGACCGCAGATAGCAAGAAGTGGAATTACGTGGTTCTTTAGAGACTGGTAAATAAAATTCCCTCCACTACCACACCTCCACAGAATGATTTTTTAT
>NW_007857917.1:0-633 GCF_000696425.1 Galeopterus variegatus
GAATTTTTAATAAGATGGATCTATAGTTACAATATAATGATGAGTTAAAAACAAAAGAGCCACTCTGCTTTAATTTTAAGTAGGCACAGAAAAATGACTTGAAGCAAACATACTATATTATCAGTTTCCTCTTTGGGAGGTGGAATGTAGTTAATTTTTATTTTCTGCCTTATATTTTTCTGCCTTTTCAACTTTTCCACAATTACAATGGATTTTTATTGTAAGTATAAAGAAAGATTAAAAACATAAATATGATTCTGGGTTCTAGACTGAACAAAAGCCGAAGTAGTACTATTTATGAAAAGTGACTTAAGATTTTTACTCATTGTATCTGTTACATGTAGTATTATCACTGTTTTGCTGACAAATCCAGCATTATCTCTCTTATTAATAACTTGATGAATATGAAATGAGTTATAAGCCAATTATAAAAAGCTCATTATTGCCTACTAGACATAAAATAACATTAACACAGAAATGCATCTATTCTTGCACTGATAATCTTGATGATCAAACTGCCTGGATAATGAAACCCCTATAATTTAAATATACCAAGTTAGGAAATCTCATCCGAAACCTTGCCACTTTGTCATCTGGCTGTGTGAACTCTTGGTTGGTTACACACTAAACAAT
>NW_007857918.1:0-633 GCF_000696425.1 Galeopterus variegatus
AATGAGAAAAATAATCCAGGATATGAAGAAAGAAATTTACAAAGAGATTAATAGCTTAAAATGATTGTAGAAGAACTCATGAAACTGAAAGATTCACTCAATGAAATAAAACAAACAAACAAACAAAAACACAACCAAGAGCTTAAGCAAGAGTATAGAGCAAGCAAATGAAAGAATTTATGATATTGAAGATATTCTTTTTGAAATATCGCAGGCAGACAAACAAACAAACAAAAAAACCCAATTTTTAAAAATGAAAAAATCTAAGAGAGCTAGAAAACCTGAAGGACACACACATTTAAACCATGGGTGTTCCAGAAGGGAAGGAGAAAGGAAAAGGCATGGAAAACCTATTCAACAAAATAATATCAGAAAACTTCCCAGATATAGGGATAGAGACACAGACGTTTAGATACAAGAGGCTCAAAGATCCCCAAACAGATTCAACCCAAAAAGATCCTCTCTAAGACTCATTTTAGTCAAGATGACAAAATTCAAAGACAAGAAGAGAATCTTAAAAGAAGCAAGAGAAAAGTGTCAAGTCACCTATAAGGAAGCCCATATCAGCTAACAGCAGACTTCAAAACAGAAACTCTACAGGCCAGAAGAAAATGGGATGATATATTGAAAATA
>NW_007857919.1:0-633 GCF_000696425.1 Galeopterus variegatus
GGCTCCTTCACACTCAGCACAATGGGAGAGAAGAGCCTGGAAAAACACCAGGCACTACCAGGCTCTTTGCTGGCTCAGCCTGGAAGGGACCCATGTTACTTCTCCTAACAGACCATTGGTGTGAGGAAAATGGAGACAGACTGGCCAGGCTCCTTCACTTCATTATCTGGCTGAGCATGACTCAGCCTATCTGATGCAAATATGTTGACTGCGCATGTGCACCCCGGTGTTCCTTGGCTATCTGACTCACGCCCATGTGTTCCTTGGTTATCTTACTCTAGGATAAGAGACAACAGCTCTGATTCACTGGGGGCTGAGCTCACATCCAAGTAAAGCATGCCAACCTTGCCAGCCGCTCCCAGGATCTTTCTCTAACTACCTATCTTGTGACCTGCATATGAAGGGTCTGTGACCCAGTCTGCCCAGAATGGATTTGAAGGGCCTGTGACCCAGCCTGACAATTGGCCAGAAGAAGACACATGGTATGGTAGAACTGTAGGGGGTTAGGGAAAGCAGGAATGCCTGGAATTGCTGAAAGGAAAAGGGAACCAGACACTGGCCCTGATGAAGGCCTTGTTGACTTTCCAGTTCCAATAGAGTCCAGCTCTGTTTAATCTCAGCAGAGCCCATGAG
>NW_007857920.1:0-633 GCF_000696425.1 Galeopterus variegatus
CAACAGTGATAACAAGGACAGCTGTGTTTTAATCAATTCAAGGTATACTGATGTGTGTCTTGCACACAGTGCATAGAAGTTGCATCAATTAGTCAAAAATGTGAATGTTGTTGAAGAATTTGAACAGCAAACAATATTATGTTTTTCAAAGTTCTACTTTATTTAATGGTACATAATATGTATGTTTAGTTTAAAACTTTAAAATGCCCTTTGAAAATATAAATATACACTTTGCTCCCAGCAGGTCCATTCATGGACCATCTATACTGTGGAATGTCTTATCTACAAACATACACATACATGGGTAAAAAATTGAAAGCTGCTAAAATGTCCATTAGTAGGAAAATATTAAATAAACTATGAAATATCTATTCCATCAGATACTATGCAACCATTAAAAATATGAACTGACCAAAAATGTACAACTAACTTATTTATTTTTTTTAAAAATTACAAAATATGGGCCAGCCCAGTGGCGCACTGGAGAGTGCACCACTTGGGAGCGCGGCGGCGCTCCCGCGGAGGGTTCAGATCCCATGTGGAGACCAGTTCCCACTCACTGGCTGGGCGCAGTGCAGGCACAACACCGAGGGTTGCAATCCCGTTGCCAGTCCCCAGTACGGGCGCGACACC
>NW_007857921.1:0-633 GCF_000696425.1 Galeopterus variegatus
AACTAAAAGGCTTCTGCACAGCAAAAGAAACAAGAGTTCAAAAAGACCACCTACAAAGGGGATGACTATATTTGCAAAATATGGTTCTAATGAAGGATTAATATCCAGAGTATACAAGGAACTCAAATAGCTTAGCAGCAAAAATAGTAACCCAATTAAAAAATGGGCAAAGGACCTGAACAGCCATTTCTCAAAGGAAGATCTACAAATGGCCAACAGACACATGAAAAAATGCTCAACATCACTCAGCATTCGGGAAATGCAAAACAAAACCACATTGAGATATCATCTCACTCCAGTTAGGCTGGCTAATATCCAAAAGACTGAGAATAATATAAGCTGGGGAGGATGCAGAGAAAAGGGAACGCCTCCTACACTGTTGGTAGGACTGTAAAATGGAGCAGCCATTATAGAAAATTGTATGGAAGTTCCTCAACAACTGCAGATAGATTTGCTATATGACCCAGCTATCCCACTGCTGGCTATATATCCAAAGGAATGGAAATCGTCATGTTGAAGGAATACCTGTAGTCTGATGTATTTTGCAGCTCTATTTACAATAACTCTATTTACAAGAGTTGGAACCAGCCTAAATGCCCATCATCAGATGAGTGGATAAGGAAAATGTGGTAT
>NW_007857922.1:0-633 GCF_000696425.1 Galeopterus variegatus
TTTTATTTCTGCCTGAAGGACCCCCTTTACCATTTTTTGTAGAAGAGTGTGCTGGTGATAACTTATGTTAGAGTTTGTATGCCTGAAAAAGTTTTATTTTGCTATTGTGTTTAAAGGTATTTTTACTAGGTATAGAAATCTAGGTTGGCAGTTTTTGTCTTTCAGTACTTTAAAGTTGCTGCTCCAGTGTTTCTGTCTTGCATTGTTTCTGACAAGAAATCTGCCATCATCCTTATCTTTGTCCATCATGTATCTTCTTCCTCCCCACTGGCTACTTTAAAAAAAAAAAATTTTAAAAAAATTCTTTTTCTTTTTTTCCTTTTTTTTGTCTTTTTTACTGACCGGTAACGGGATCGCAACCCTCGGTGTTGCGCCTGCACCGCGCTCAGCCAGTGAGCGGGAACCGGTCTCCACATGGGATCCGAACCCTCGGCGGGAGCGCCGCCATGCTCCCAAGCGGCGCACTCTCCAGTGCGCCACCGGGCCGGCCCCCCAAAAAATTAAATTTTTCAAAAAAAATTTATCAGTGGTTTTAAGCAATTTGATTATGATGTGCCTTGGTGTGTTTTTCTTTTGCAGAGTTCACTGAGCTTCTTGAATATGTGGGTTTATCTTCTTTTTTTTGGTGGCTGT
>NW_007857923.1:0-633 GCF_000696425.1 Galeopterus variegatus
TCATTCTCTAAGGAATGGATCCTGGCACAAGAGTTTCCTGGAAATATAAAAATGTCACCTGTGCTTGCTTGCACTTAGGTAACCCTTGCTGGAGCAACTTAATTTGAAAGAAACCAGGAGACCCTTTTTGCGCAAAGATTTCAAACCATTTAATTCTCAAACTTTCACAAACTGTAGCAGTTCTTTTGCAGTAGATTAAATTTTCTAGGACCACAATTCCTAGAGCAAACATTGCTTCATAAAACCTGTTTAAAAGTGAACGTTTGCCTTGATTCCAAATTTAGCACTATGTATTTTCACCACATTCTGCTATTGCCAGGAAATAGTGGACTCCTTTATTGTTGGTTGGACAACTGGAGTTTGCAAATTACATTGTACGATTTCCTCCACATTTTTTATCTAAGAAGAAAACTTTTTTTCCCCCAGCATAAACACCATCAGTTCCAAATTTCAGCATCTGGACTGCAGACCATTGTGTTAAGCATACATCCCACTCTATCTGTGTCTTTCAAGATGGGGCTGGAATTGCAGCAAGTACACATAGTAGAAAAAGGCACAGACACAGGGTTAAGAGGCTGAGAGGATTAGGTGAGTGAGAAAAGATCGTTAGAAGGTAAATTTCTTTCTCTCTCT
>NW_007857924.1:0-633 GCF_000696425.1 Galeopterus variegatus
TTTGTATCTGGCCTTATTTCATGTAGCATAATGTTTTCAGACTTTATCCACATTGTAGCACGTGTCAGGATTTCATTTCTTTTTAAGGCTGAATAATATATTGTTTGTTTATACCACATTTTGTATATCCATCATCAGCCAATGGACATTTGGTTTGTATTTGTATGTAGCAAAGTTGCTGTGAACATTGGTTTACAAATGTCTGTTTGAATCCCTGTTTTTGCTTCTTTTGTCTACACATAAGTGGAATTCCTGGATTGTCTGATAATTCCATGCTTAATTTTTTCAGGACCTGCTATACTGTTTTCTACAGTGGCTGCACCATTTTACATTCACACCAGAAATGCATAAGAGTTCCAATTTCTTCATGTCGTCACCAACACTTGCTATTCTGTTTTAGTTTTCATTTTTGTTTTTTAATAGTCATCCTAATGAGTGAGAAGTGGTATCTTACTGTGGTTTTGATTTGCACTTCTATAATAATTAATGATGCTGAGCATCTTTCCATGTGCTTTTTGTCATCTCTATGTCTTCTTTGAAGAAATGTCTGTTCATGTCCTTTGCCCATTTTTAATTGGGTTTTGTTGTTGTTTTGTGTGTAAATGTTATTTTAATGTATGTTGATATATTTCT
>NW_007857925.1:0-633 GCF_000696425.1 Galeopterus variegatus
AACTTCCTCAGAGCCTCAGTGGACCCAGGGCTGGAAAAGTGATCCAAGACCGAGGGGCCAGCAGCCTTTCTGGTCTGTGTCCACTCTAAACTTGGTACACCTCACACTTCGAGGTTCACAATCTCATTCACTCCTCAGCAACACTGACGCGTCTATCAGTGATGCCATCAATGTTTGGGATGAAGAAGGGATTGAGAGAAACTAAGCACCTAGCCTGAGGTCACACTGTCTGCGAGTGGCAGCGCCAAGCTTCAGGCCTGATCTCCATGTCCAGGTAGAGTACCTGGGGTGGCTTTTAATCCAGGAGATGACCAGGTGACACGTGACACCTGCTTCTAACTTGTCATGTTAGTTAATGATAATTGTCTTTTATCAGCTGATAGACAATAAAAGTTCCTTTAAAAAATAATTTTTAGGGCCGACCCCGTGGTGCACTCGGGAGAGTGTGGCGCTGGGAGCTTAGCGGCGCTCCCGCCTTGGGTTCGGATCCTATATAGGGATGACCAGTGCACGCTCACTGGCTGAGCGCGGTGCGAGCAACACCAAGCCAAGGGTTGCGATGCCCTTACCAGTCACAAAAAAGACAAAATAATAATAATAATAATTTGTATTTAATATTTGTTATACTGTTCA
>NW_007857926.1:0-633 GCF_000696425.1 Galeopterus variegatus
AAAAATCCAGTGTTTGTGTGTGTTTATGTGTGTGTTGTGGGGTCTCCAATTTAAAAGAAAATTTATTTATCTAATTAGTTATTAAACATGACAGCAATAGAAAAAATGTCACACAGTAGGGCATTACATTTTCTTTTCTTATGCCTCATGCTTTAGGATTGATAGACTGATGCAGAAAAATAGTCGAGGCATAATAATAGTCTTCACAGACTTTAGGAGGTGAGATTGTGGGTAAAAACTAAAAATCTCCTTCTCAAGAGGACTAAATCATCACTGGCAATAATGAGGTTGTTAACTCCCTCTTTCTCCTCCCCTATGTTTCCATCTCTTACTCCTATCTAAATTCTCCTAATTTGGGATTTATTCACCATTTAATTTAATTTCCATAATAGGCAAACTTGTGGAGCTATAATTAGTGGCAGGATCACTCTATACTTAATTGAATAAAACCAAATCAAGGAATGATTTCCATAGGCGAAAGTATGAAAACATAAAACTCTTGAGTTATACCAATATATAAGTATGAATGAAGAAATTGAAAACAACCTTGAACAGCAACAGATATTAAGGGCAACCAGACCTAAAATGGGCTATGTTTTAATACTGGAGCTAAATGAGTTGATGGTTTCAAGA
>NW_007857927.1:0-633 GCF_000696425.1 Galeopterus variegatus
ATGGAAAACCATCTCTAAAAGCAGACAGCTTTTAAGCTGCCTTCAGATCAGAGAAGGTATTGGAGAGAAGCTGCTTTTAGGCGTACAGAACACTTTTACATCAGTCATTTTCTCCTTGAGATTGGTGAGAACCCACAAGCCTGGGAAAACTCACCCCAACATCTCTTCTGCTTAACTTGCAGGTAAGTTTTTCAATTAATTTGTGAGACAAATAATTCAAATGATTATGCATGACATTTTATTACTATCTTCCAAAAATAAAAGACAGGGGAGATTATTTGTTGCCACAATTTCCAAGTGACAGAAAATTTTTATTCCATCGTACTAAAAGCTTCAGAAGATCTATGTGCTGATCTTTTAAGTTGTCTGTATAAAATTCACAGTGTGAATTCCAAATAGCTGTGCCCATCCTACTTTTCTTTATAAATCCTCACAAATATTTCACTTGGAAGTATTTTATTCACATGCTTTTTATGCTTCTGTGATTCTAAGTGCTTCCTGTGTGCTAAGCACTGTGCCTTGTGCTTTCTTTGTGGAAATAATGAAGACAGTCTTTTCCCCATGGAGCTCCAAGCCCTCTGGGAAAACAAATTGGTACACAGATAATTACAATTCTTTGATGTAAGTATTGTG
>NW_007857928.1:0-633 GCF_000696425.1 Galeopterus variegatus
AACAGAGTAGACCTCCAAATTCTTGTCAGTTTATTTTCTGCCCTTATCCCTAACTATTCTTATTAGATATCTTCATCAACGAGCTAAATTTTTGTATTTATATGAATGAATTTCTAAGTATTCATATTTATTCAATCAGTTTGAATATAATCTATTTAACCATACAAGTGGATGTTTAACACAAATAATAATTACAATTTTTAATGGTGAACATGCTAGTAGTATTGATTTGATCTTCACCTATTGTAGACAAATACAGATAGTTGACTCTGTACCCCATGTATATGTATTATCAATTATGTTTCTATTGTAAAATTTTAAAAAAAAATTGTATGAGCTTTTGCACAAAAATGGTTTATAACAAATCACTCAAAAATTCAATGGCTTATGACCTAAGCATTAACATTAATATTCATAGATACCTATGTTAACAATAACAATAATTTGGCTGACCCTTGTAAGGTTCATCTGGGTGTTTCTGCTGCAGGCTATCGAGCTGGCCTCCAGCCTATGACTTGTGTTAGATATGGGGCCAGTGTTGGATGGGTCACAACTGCCCAGGGCAATAAATGAAATCCCCCAAACCAGCTGCAAAATTGAATTTAAGTCCAAAAATCTTTAACACACAGGCAC
>NW_007857929.1:0-633 GCF_000696425.1 Galeopterus variegatus
ATAGAAGACTGTATCAGATCTTGCTGCATCTGACTCATTTTACTAAACATTGTGTTTTTGACATTTGTTCATGTTATTTTGCATTTATTATTGTTATATGTTTTCCTTTGAATGAATATATGAATGTGTACTTATTCGTTTCATTCACTGTTGATAGATATTTGGATTTGGATTAAATATTTTAATTGATAGTGATATTTTATAGTAAGTATATGTATTTGAAGAAATAGGTATCTGGTACCTTGAATACCCTACTGGAAAAGTTTATTTATTGTATGTCATGGAATGTCTATTATTATTACCTTCGTCAAATATTATTACCCCACTTCCTCATAAGTTATTCTCCTTCATTTTATTTGAGAAAATAGCAACTACATTTCTCAGTATCTTCTTTCCCTATAATTCCAGATAGAGCTTTCTGTTATGACAAATTTGTGCAAGATTTGGAAAGCGGAAATGAAACAAAGGTCATCAAAAGCATGGAAAGTTATGAAGTTTCAAGAGTTTGCAGTGGGTCTTCTGAGAACTACCAGCATCAGTTATGCATAGTGAGAATCGGTCAGTGGCTGAAGTCTCTTGGCAATTAAGTCCTGCAGACTATTCTAGAAAGCATGAGTTTCCAGAAGTACTGCC
>NW_007857930.1:0-633 GCF_000696425.1 Galeopterus variegatus
CCCTCTGTTCCAGGCTCAAAGGATCTGATACCTGCCCTGAGGGAGCACCTGGTCCAGTACTTGAGACAGACTCAGGAAGAGAGGAGGAAAGCCCAGTGTCACTCCTGGATGCGGTGACAGAGGTAGGCAAAGGGCTCTGGGTGCACTGAGGTGGGGTGGGGGGACAGAAGAGCTTCTGGAGGATATGGTCTTTAAGGTAGACAGGACAGGAAGAGAGAAGGGTATTTTGGGCTATGGCTTAGTAGGTCCCTATCCCTCCCTCTTTTTGCTCCCAGCCTTTGCTTGCTGGCACATCTAAAATTATTGCAGTCCTTATTTAGAGATGCTTGCTATATTGGGTCTGTCTTATTTTTCTAACCTGACATCTCAAAAAATATCCCTGTGCCCCCATTATGTTTTCTTCCTCTGGCAGTGAAGTTCTGGCAAAAATTTGTCATTGGTATCATCTCCAAGTAATAATATCCCTTTATACCCACCCAAGACCCAAACTTCCTCTAAACTTCTCCTGTCTGGGAGTCCAGCCCTGACCTCTCAGGTTGAAACTTTTAGAACTCTAAGATAGAAAAAAATTACCATGATAAATGCTAAATATCTTTCATTTCTTACTTTATTTTAATTTTTGACAGGCTATCC
>NW_007857931.1:0-633 GCF_000696425.1 Galeopterus variegatus
CATGGCAGTTGGCTAGAAGAGCACTGTGGGTACTGGCATGCAAGTGAGCTGTTCCAGCCAGGTTGCTCTCACATGCTGAGAAACTCAAAGAGAGCAAAATACACTTTCCTGGTTACACACCTGGCCCTGTCAAACACTTATCCAGAATATAATGATAATTTAAAAAATTGCCCAGATTACCAGAATTTTTAGTCCAAATGGTTACACTTGGTATCACGTGGTGTCTCTAAAGTATTTAAGTTGCATGTTCATTAAGTCATATTTTAAGGGGGTCTGACACGAAGGGAAAGAAGAGGAAGTGGTAAAGTACAGTGACCTGTTGTTTATATGTGAATGCCATGGTATTTCCAACTTCTGCAAACCCACTTATTTTTTTTATGAACTAAGCATTGCTATTTGTTTTCATGCAGGTGTGATTCATAATATCCTAGCATTCTGAGTTAAAAAAGCAGTTTTGTAGACTCTTATGCCGTTGATGCTGTGATAATTTGGCAATCTGCTACACTAGGAAAAATATCTTATATAGTAGCCCCAGTGGTTTCTTTTACCTTGTACGAAGAATGCCTTCCATCTGCTATTGTTCTTCAGTGCTTAGGTTTCAAAAGGCCTCAAAAAAAAAAAAAAAAAAAAAAA
>NW_007857932.1:0-633 GCF_000696425.1 Galeopterus variegatus
TCTTTTAACTTTCAGTTGTTTTGTATGTGCTCAATACATATTTGTAGCTGTATTTTAAATACCAGTTTTGTATGGAAATCTGAAAATATTTTGAACCAAGATTAGATTTTTCTATCAAAGCATATTGTATTGGGAAAAAAAAAAGCTATTATGCAGAAAGTAGGAGGAGAATAATGCTTCTTATTCATGTATTTTGTCCTAATTGAGGCTTTATTAAGTGCTCTCTATTCATCATAGATACCACATTAACTGTTGAGTCCATGTGCTGATTTTTTTACTGTGTATTTTATTTTATTTTTAATTAATTTATATTTAACTGTTATGTATTGATTGTACCTAACTATGGGGTACAGAGTTATATTTCAATACATGTATACAATGTGTGATGATCAAATCAGGGTAATTAGCATATTCATTATCATAAAAATTTACCATTTCTTTATGATGAGAAAATTTGACCTCTTCTAGCCATTGGGGAACATACGATAAATTATTATTAATTATAGATGCATAGTACTACCTTACATCACTGGAACTTTTTTTTCTTCTCTAGCTGTAATTTTGTATTTGTTAACCAACATCTCTCTATCCTCCCTCCCTTCCTCTATTAACCATAATTCTAATCTTCTAAAA
>NW_007857933.1:0-633 GCF_000696425.1 Galeopterus variegatus
ATCTTCCAGACACTTCTAAATATTAACATACAAACTCCCTGTGCCCTGCTAAGAAGCATCCGATTTAGAAGAAGAGGGGGAACACACAGTTTATAACCCCAGCACAGTCATAGCACTTCAGGGAAATACAGAACATCTGAACAAAGTTCTCTGTACCTTATTTTATTGAACATTTAAAAAAAGACAAAAGTTTGCTGGTAGTCATCCTCAGGGTGGGGGTTGGGGAGGAAGAGAGAGAAAAGCTCAGTGAACTTTAAAAGAAATATAAAACAAAGGTAAATGTTATTTTAAAGAGCTAAATTAATTCATTATTTTATTGTCTACTGCAGACAATAAAAACATGCATGCAAGAATAAACGTAAATCATAAGAGAGAAAGAAAGAAGGAAGAAAAGGAAAGGAAGGAAAGAAAGAAATCCTAAGTAGACACAGAACAGGGGTGCTGGGAGTTAGATTGCCAGGGGTGGGGACCTAAACTGTTGGTTAAAGTCAGAAAGGAATATCCTACTGTGATGCCAACTGTGCTAATTCAGTCTGGCCAGGACCCTAAAAATTCCTCTGGCTCCTCCCCTTCCATCAGGTGCCATCACCTGCCACCTTTAATTTTTTTATTTATTTTTATTTTTTAAAAGAT
>NW_007857934.1:0-633 GCF_000696425.1 Galeopterus variegatus
TCATTCTGGATCTCAGTATAATATTCTACTCAACAAGTGGAGGAAGAACAAAATTTAATCTCCTCTAGAACTAGAAGAAAATTAGTCTTTTATCAGAATAATATGCCAGTCTAACCATTGATGACTTTCTTTGATGCTTCTCAGAAAAGCAATCCTGTTTTAGAGACCAGCAGGTGGATATGGTACAAACAGGAAGTGGAGAAGAAAGTTCTGATGGCAGATGTCACTGTATACTCTGCTAGGGCTGCTCTCTTCTCCAGTGCCCTTGAAAGCAATGTGTAAACATATGTGAATATATGTGCTGCATATTTGGGAATATCTATAAAGAGCTGAGAAAACAGCATCAAAAATAATCTCTAGAAAGGCTCCAGAAGGACTGGCACTCTGGTTTCTTCCCATGAAACACAGCAATTCCCTCAGGCTTCTAGTGCCATCATCTAGCACCACGCTTCCCTACCCTGGCTCCACGTTAGAATAACCTGGGGAGTTCTTAAAAGAGACTTATGCCCAGACCCTACCCCACCCCCAAACCAAATAACTCAGAATCTCTAAAAGTGGGTGTGGGCATTGACGTTTCTGACAGCTCCTCGGGTAATTCTACAGCTAGAGTTGAGAACCACTCTCAACTCAGCT
>NW_007857935.1:0-633 GCF_000696425.1 Galeopterus variegatus
AAATATAGAAACTTCTCATTTAATATATCTTGTTCTCCAGGCCCAAGCTAGCTGAGTACTTATACTTCCATCTTCCTATTCGTGGAACAAAATATGACCACGTTTATCTTGAGCTTCAAGACAAGACTTTCACATTAGTGAAAATAAGTGTCTCAGAAATTTCAACTGAAAAGCAACATGGAAGCAAGGTTTTTAAAAGGAAGGAGGACTTAAAGAGTTATGGCCGATATTAGGGTGGGAATGGTCATAGCTATGACTAGAGATGAAATAAAAATAGGACCTTAAAAAGGAAATGCAGAATTACACACAAAGATATATTCCCTGTGGTGGTACATTGCAAATAATGGTAGCAACATTTTTTCATTCTTATGTGCATGGCCCTTTACAATTTGATTTTGTAGCAATTCACATAAAAAGATAATCTATTTCTTCTCTTTTTTAAATTTGGCCTGGTCTGGTTTTAACCAATAGAATTCAGAGAAAGTGAGAGTATGCCATTTCTGGTGTAGTCTTCAAGAGGCCATGTCCGTTTGTGTTCCCTTGGAAGCATCTGCAGCCGTGTGTATAAGTCTGCATTAGCTGGCTGTATGAACACAGACACAGGGGCTGGTTAACCCTTTTACCTTGGCCAAC
>NW_007857936.1:0-633 GCF_000696425.1 Galeopterus variegatus
AATGACATTTATTTGAGGACTGATCAAAAAACCTTATATATATTTGATTTTGTTGCCTTCTATTGAAGAATAAAGTAATAATTTTTCACTTATTTTCTATCAAAAAAGAGGGAGCTATGACATTGTTTCTAGCAATTATGTTCCTACACCTGTATGCTTATAATACTTAGCAACATCTACTTCCTTTTGCATTTTCATCTAATATACTAGCATTTCCTCTCATGAAAAGTGAAGGGATTTTATATATTTAGTTTTCAGTTTTTTATATAAAATTTGACTCCTGATTTTTTTAGCCTAGCTTTCTAAAAGTCTGAGTTCACCTGCTGTCTGATTTACATTCCTCTTCCAAGATTGAAAAGCATTTTCTGGTAAGGAGATAAATAGAGCATTTTACACATTGGTTGGTAAAATAAACATAAATAAATTATTTTTCAAATCACTTGCTATTATAAATATAAGATTTAAAAATTTTTTTTGGCATTCCTCATACATTCATGTTTTTATTTTTTATTATCCAGCTGTGAGCTTATTCTTACATTATTAGCAGGTAATTTCAGCATTTTCCTTTTTTCTTCCACAGTTCTGAATAGTGCCTGCTACTATGAGCTTTCTCTAAAAAAAAAAAAAAAAAAA
>NW_007857937.1:0-633 GCF_000696425.1 Galeopterus variegatus
TATTTAACTTAAACAATTTTCACAAATTTCCTCAATAAATTCTGATTATTGAGCTTAATGACTTAGGGAATGTTTGTCATTTGAAAGAGTACAGGCTGTTTGCTATGTGAAGAAACCTGCAAACTTTAAGTTAGGGATATTTTTTTCCTTTGTGAACTACGTATTTCCTTCTGTTCTTTCCATTGCCTGAAATAATTCTGTTGTGTTTGAAGGCAAAACTGCATGTTGTTTTGCATTCAAGTTTTACTTTAAAAATTAAAATAAAAGAATTTCTGTCTTATACCCCCTTTTCATTTGATGATTGTATAAATATTAAATTTGGGAGGAGAACTAGTTCTTCCTTTGGGGATACCTTTCTTTTATGAGAACTATTTGATTTCACTTAGATAGTTTTCTGGATTAATCACTAAAAGTAGCATAATCTTAGTAATAACCATCTTTTTTATAATGTGGATCCAAAATATATACATTAATTACAATGATAGTTGTTCATAGTAGTCTGAGATGTTAATGAATGCTTTTGCATCTTCTTTTAGATTTCATACATAAAAGATTCTGCTCCTCAGAAATTCCTTGAGGAAATAAAAATGCTAAGAATATTAGTAGAGCTTTGTAACTTAGAAGATTTTTTTT
>NW_007857938.1:0-633 GCF_000696425.1 Galeopterus variegatus
TTTTTAGGATAGTTTTAGAAACTATTCCGTGTGATACTACAATTGTGGGTACATGTCATTATACATTTGTCAGAACCCACGGAATATGCAAAACCCAAAGTGAGCCCTGATGTAAACTATGGATTTTGGGTGAGAATGATGTGTCAATATGTAAGCAAATAAATAATAGATATTATGAAACACTTTATGAAAGAAATAATTAGATGAGGTAGCAGAGCATGGGTGGAACAGAAGCATGGTAGCTATCTCAGCTAGTGTTGTCAAGAAAGACCTATCTGCAGACCTGAGACTGAGAGACAGGCAGCTATGCAAAGAGCCCGTGGAAGAGCAGTTCATGTAGGAAACAAAAGGGTCAGGCCTGAGGAAGAAATGAGAATGACATTTCCACAGATAAGGAAGGAGTCCAGTATGGAGGAAAGATTCAGAAAGAATAGGAGCATAGAACATGAAATAAGAGGGCTATGAGATATTTCCTTTTGGCCATGATATAAATTATGAACTTTTGTTAAGTAGTTGAGCTGTTTTCTGATTTAGGTGTTTCAATAGATCATTCTGGTTGGTATATACAGAAAGGACGGGGGGGGGGCGGGAGTAAAAGCAGAGGAATCATTTAAGAGGCCTTTTCATTTCTTA
>NW_007857939.1:0-633 GCF_000696425.1 Galeopterus variegatus
CACACTGGTCCAGGGCTCATGCTCAGAGAATCAAGGAAAACAACCCCTACGAACCACCTAACTTCTTACTTTCTCCATGTACATCCTTCCTTGCCTTCCCATTTCTAAAATTTCCAGGGTCTTAACTTCAAGAAAAGAAGCCAAAAGCAACAGTCAACAACAGGCTCACATCACTGGCAAACACTGTGGAAATCGAGATGAAACCCTCCTCTCTCCATCTCTCCCCAGTTGCCAGGACAAGGAATCAATGGGGCGGAGATTGCAAACCCTGGGAGGAGGAGTCTTACCTTTCAACTATTCTTTGTCCCTCTCAGTTATAAATGGTGTCTAATCAGGTATGGTGAAGGGAAGAGTTAGAGAAGACACAGAAGAGTTAAGTAATTCATCTGATTTAACAGGATAGAGGAAAGCTAAGCTATCATCATGATATTTGATCTGTATCGACAGCCAGTCTGGTGGAGGCTGGGTCTCTCTTCTCTTTCAATAATAGGGATTTTTTTAACTCAAATTATTCATCATTTTTTAGTTCTTTGTTTTATTTTGCTTGTACAATTAGTCCACAAGTTGATTTAAAAAACAACAACAACAAAAACATTCCAAAAGATGTAGAAAGCTGTTATTCTCCTGCAGTGC
>NW_007857940.1:0-633 GCF_000696425.1 Galeopterus variegatus
CAAAAACAGCTAGTCTCTATAGCAGCAGCCACAGCCACTGTGCAGATGGCATGGCAGACTCTCAACTGCATTGACACAAGGAGAGGCACCAGCAGAAACCCCCCCAAAAAAGTCCTCTCTCTCCACAAAGCACACTCCAGAGTAATAGAAGAAGCATCTGATTTACGATAATAAGGGAGGGACTTGATCACACCTGTCTCAGTACTGGACAGATCATCTAGCAACAAACCAACAGAGGAACATCTCTCCATCGGATGGAGAGAACAAATCTACAAATCTACTAGAGGGGGGGCGGGGAAGAGGGGAGGGGTAGGGGAGGGGAGAGAATGGATAAGGGGCATAAGGAATAAGTATGATTTGTGAAAATGAATATGCTAGTAAAAATTAAATTAGAAATAAAATTTTGGGGCCGGCCCATGGCTCACTTGGGAGAGCGTGGTGCTGACAACACCAGGTCAAGGGTTAAGATCCCCTTACCGGTCATCTTTTTAAAAAAATAAAAATTAATAAAATAAAATAAAATAAAATTTTGCCAACTGAATAAGCTTTAAAAAAAATCCTGGTTTCTTTAATTTGACTTCTCTGATTACTGGCAAAATAAAAATTAAAAATATGTTTGCTTACTAAAAAAAA
>NW_007857941.1:0-633 GCF_000696425.1 Galeopterus variegatus
GTAAATGTCTGTTGGACAATGACTGTGGGCAAGGTGCTGCATTCGGCTATGTGGGGGATACCAAGACTCACAAAACAGTGCATCCTGCATGGAGTTTAAAGTCTATTTGGGGGATGGATGAGAAATTTCACAAACAGCTATTAATATAAGGCTACTCTGGGAATAGTGGCGTGTATTAAAATTGTCTGGAGCTCTTATTAAGAATGCATGTTCTTGGTTCCAGGCTCCCAGAGTTTTCACTATGGAGGATTGGGGTGGAGCCTGGAAATCTGCATTTTAATGAGCTCCTAGGTGATTCTGATGCGGCTGATGCAAGAGCTGTGCTTTGAGAAGAACCAATATGCATACAGGGGCTAAGTAAGCAGGCTCTGTGGGGGGTTCAATTGCTGGCATCTTGGAATTTAGTAGGCAATCAATAAAAAAATCAATCAGATGAAAGAATGTGATGTTGAACAAGTTATTCAGCAACTGTGAGTTTTGGTTTACCCATTCGTAAAGAGGTAATAACAATATCTCCCTCATAGGGTTGTTAGGAAGGTTATGTGCAATAATAAATGATAAACATTTATTCAGTAGGACCTGTGCTATCATAATCATACAGTATAACGGTTATTATTATTATTATTATTATTA
>NW_007857942.1:0-633 GCF_000696425.1 Galeopterus variegatus
ATTGGCAGACAGAGGCCACCCCTATATTGGCACTCACATACCGCAGAAGGGCCTCCTTATCCATTTCCCCTAATTATTCTCTACAGCAACTCCTTAACTGAAGACTGGCATGTGCGCGCTCCTTTCCCAGTATCCTTTCTTGCTAGTTGTCCATTGCTTCCAAGACGTAAGCTAATGAGATTTTCTGGAATAACTTGTTTTTAGTTCCAGTCACCTGAAAAGCAAACAAATGAATTAAAAGTGAAGCTACAACAATAGTATCTCCAAAGATATGACGTACCTGTATGAAAGGAGTATAATCTGCCTCAAAATTACTTACACAGCTACAGCACCACTCAAACAACACATCACATTGCTTTGTTCTTAATCTCTAATTGTGAGCTACCAGATGAGAATTTTCTTGTCCCCTGAAATGCATGCTGACATTAAAAACATGTCAGAGTGGTGACAGAGACAAAAGACTTGAATATTTGAGAACTGAGTCCAATTCTCAGGAGTGTGCACCTTGCTTTGTGTGGGCAAATTATTTAGAACATTGCACAGGGATAAAATCCCATGATGATGAAGATGTAAGGTCCCCCTGAGTTATTTGGTGGCCATGGACTTGTATTAAATAGAAGTTGATTTAATGTA
>NW_007857943.1:0-633 GCF_000696425.1 Galeopterus variegatus
TCAAAGGAAGATATAAGAATGGCTAACAGACACATGAAAAAATGCTCAACATCATTTAGCATCAGGGAAATACAAATCAAAACCACACTGAGATATCGTCTCACCCCAGTTAGACTGGCTATTGTCAAAAAGACAGAAAATAACAAATGCTGGTAAGGATGCAAAGAAAGGGAAACACTCCTGCACTGTTGGTGTGACTATAAATTGGTACAGCCATGATGAAAAATGGTATGGAATTTCCTCAACAACAATAGATAGAACTGCCATATAATCCAGCAATTCCACTGCTGGGTCTATACCCAAAGGAATGGAAATCATCATGTCGAAGGGATACCTGCATAGTATACCCATGTTTATCGCAGCCAGGAGTTGGAACCAACCTAAATGTCCATCATTGGATAACTGGAAAAGGAAAATGCGGTATATGCACACAACGGAATACTTCTTTGCCATAAAAAAGAATGAAATACTGCCATTCACAGCAACATGGATGAACTTAGAGAAAATCATGTTAAGTGAAATAAGCCAGGCAGAGGAAGAGAAATACCACATGTCTTTACTCATAAGTGGGAGCTAAAAATAAACAAATAAATAATAGAAAGAAAGAAAGATAGAACAATTACAATAATACAT
>NW_007857944.1:0-633 GCF_000696425.1 Galeopterus variegatus
GCTTCTTGGTGCTGGTGGTGTGCCTGGTTGTGGGAGGGGGGTCTAGTCCTCTTCTCCATGTGTTGGGTCCATGGGTGGGCCCTGAGGCACTGGTGCGATGTGCCTGGTAGTGGGAGGAGGGTCTGGTCCCTGACTCCATGCCTCTGGTCCCTGGGTAGACCCCAAGGTGCTGGTGCAGTGTGCCTGGTGGTGGGGGGGGGTCTGGTCCCTGGCTCCATACCTTGGGTCCCCAGGTGGACCCCGAGGCACTGGCGTGCTGTGCCTGGTTGTGGGAGGGGAGTCAGAGGGGTCCAGTCCCTTTCCTCATGCATCAGGTTCCTGGGCAGGACCCGTGGCACTGGCACAGAGTGCCTTGTTGTGGGAGGGGAGTCAGGTCCCCTTCTCCATGCCTCAGGTCCCTGGGTGGGCCCCAAGGTGCTAGCATGGTGTGCCTGGTTGTGGGAGCGGGGTCCGGTCCTTGTCTCCCTGATTCAGGTCCCCAGGCAAGGCCTGAGGAGCTGGCAGTGTGCCTGGATGTGGGAGTGGGATCCAGTCCTCTTCTCCAAGCCTTGGATTTCTGGGAGGGCCCCAATGTGCCTGGTGGTGTGAGTGGTTGTGGGCAGGGGTCCTGTCCCCACTCCGTGCTTTATGTCT
>NW_007857945.1:0-633 GCF_000696425.1 Galeopterus variegatus
AGATGACCAGAAATCAATGTAGAGATACCAGAAATAAGAAAAAACAAGAAAATATGATACCACTGAAGGAATATAATAATTCTCAAGTACGAGACCCTAGGAACAGGAAATCCTTGAAATGATTAAAAAGGAATTCTGAGTAACAATCTTAAGGAAAGTCAATGAGAAAAGAGAAGACTCAGTTCGACAACACAATGAAATGAGAAAAAGTATACAGGATATGAAGGAGGAAATGTACAAAGAGATTAATACCTTAAAAAAGAATGCAGCAGAACTCTTGGAACTGAAGGGTTCATTCAATGAGATAAAAAAACATAACTGAGAGCTTAAGCATCAAATTAGAGTAAGCAGAAGAATGAATCTCTGGTCTCAAAGACAGTTTCTACAAAATAATCTAGGCAGACCAAAAAAAAAAAAAAGGAAAAAATAATTTTAAAAAATGAAGAAAGTCTAAAAGAGCTAGCAGACAACCTTAAGCACATAAACATCTGAATCATGGGTATTCCAAAAGGGGAGGAGAAAGGTAAAAGCACTGAAAGTCTGTTCAATGACATAATAACAGAAAACTTCCCAGGTATAGGGAGAGACACAAACCTTCAAATCCAGGAAGCTCGAAGATCCCCAAACAGATTT
>NW_007857946.1:0-633 GCF_000696425.1 Galeopterus variegatus
CTTAGAGAAAATTATGTTAAGTGAAATAAGCTAGGCACAGAAAGAGAAATACTGTATGTTCTCACTTGCATGTGGGAGCTAATAAGTATGTTTTTAAAAAAAGAAAAAAAATACAACAATCACAATAATTCATTAAACTTTTTAAGAGGAAAGAACAGAACTGAGGTTGCCTGGGGTGGGAAAGGGAGGAATTGGTAAAGGGCCACAAAGATTGATTACATTGTATAATAACAAATAAAAAAATTAAAATTAAAAAAGGATTACGTATTGCACACAGGTGTGGGCAAAGGACAGGTGATGTGACTGTAAATTAGTATGGCCATTATGGAGAACAGTATAAAGGATCTTTAAACAACTACAGATGGAACTACCATACGATCCAACGACCCCACTAGAAATTTCCAATACCCAAAGGAATGGAAATCATCATTTAGAAGGGATACCTGAACTTTCATGTTTATCGCAGCTTTATTTACAATATCCAGGCTATGGAACCAACATAAATGTTCATCGATGGATGACTGGATTTAAAAAATGTGGTATATATACACAATGGAATTCTACTTAGCCATAAAAAAGAATGAAATTCTGCCATATGCAGAAACATGGATGAGTTTGGAGAAAGCTATGTTA
>NW_007857947.1:0-633 GCF_000696425.1 Galeopterus variegatus
TTTAAACAATCTCCAGCCTAACCCATATGCTTACCTCCTTCAGTCTCCATAGAAGAAAATAATGGGTTTGCTTGCAATCACGAGATTTGACTTGCTGAGACTGATGTGTGCCTCAGCCTGCTATGACCTGGCCTGCCCAGGCCAGTGGGCTTATGGGAAGTTCCTCTCCCCTCCAGGGCATCAGACGCTACTTGCTATGAGAAGAGCAGTGAGAAAGTTGAAAATGGACACAGAAAGGGGGGTATGGGACTGGGTGAGAACCCATTGCAGGGCAATGACTCTTTTCCCTTCTTGGGCCCACCTGACCTGGGTGTGGCAAGAATGCTTCCAACTCATTCACAGAAACCTCATACTAGTGACCAACCACCCCAGTTTACCAGGACTGAGAGGCTGCTCCGGACATGAAACTTTCAATGCTAACACTGAGAAATTCCCAGTCAAACTTGGATGAGTTGGTCACTCTACCTCATACATATAACTAGACAGTAAGATTTTAGGGGCTCATCCAATTCACCAAATCCCTTCCCTTAATTCTCTCTGAAATCCAAACTACTGGAGAAAACAGAACGAAACAAAACAAAAGAACCTGTTCTTAATGTTACTTGTCAGAGCTTGAGGTGTTCAATCTGATAC
>NW_007857948.1:0-633 GCF_000696425.1 Galeopterus variegatus
CGCGGGCTCCCGCCTTTGGGGAACTTCGCGTGGGTGGCGTCCACCTCGGCCTCGCTTTACCGGCCTGTGCAATGGCCCAGAAGCAGGCATTTCTTCCGTCCGCAGCGTTAAGCGCCCACTGTGGGCCAGGAATGCGAGGGGAGGGTGCTGGGCCGGGGCCAGGGAGTGCTGGGAAGGGCACTTCATACAGAACTCCCTAGCGGTGGCCAGCTTACAAGCAGCTGGTATCAAGCCCTACTGTGTGCAGAGGTTACGAGGTCCGTGCGTGCACAAATATGTGCCAGCTCCGTGCGGTACGCCCAGAGAGAAACCTCGAGCCCGCGCCCCACCAGGAGCTCATGTTCTCCCGAGGGAGAGGACAGTCAACTGATGAAAAGGACAGTGAGGGTCGCTATAAGATTTGTTGAGCGCTTAGTGTCTGTCAGGCGCTGGGAGAGGAGCAACATTCATTTACTTTTATTAACCAATGATCTTGCCGCCTCAGAGAGGCCCCTCCTGACCCGCTGCTCAGTTGCCCCCTCCTCCAGTCATTGTGACATCACACTGTTTTGTCTTCACGGCGCTTGTCGTGGGAGTGAACTTGCAGGTCCTGTCTCCCCTACCCGAGAACAACCTCCGGAGGGCAGGGACTTG
>NW_007857949.1:0-633 GCF_000696425.1 Galeopterus variegatus
GAACACTTACTGACATTGCCAAAAATTGGTGTAACAAAGAGGGCAGTTTGGGAAACACTGTCCTAGGGTATTATTAAACTTAGTAACGCTACCTGATTATGAGGGTCATGATTCTTGTGTCTAGAATAGTAAAATTGGTAAGGCACCCCATTTAAAGAACTCAGTCCTAAGGCTTATTTCCAAATAAGTACACTGCAAATCATATCCACACACTATAGTGATTTCCAGTTTTGGTGTTATGATATTCTGTTTTTGATTTTATAACACCTTCCACTTCTGAAAAATAGCCCATGGACATAGTAGACTCCCAATAACAATGTCTTGATTGATTGCCTTATAATTTAAATAAACTTTTATATAATTTAGCTTTTGAGGTCAGTGGTGACATCCAAAGGGAAGGCGAAACCGGAGGTAGGCATCACTGATGTTTGTGTCCCAGGAAGAAGATGCTGCACCAGCACACCTGGGAGGACCACGTACGGGACAGCAGTCATCTCTCTCCTCCAATGTGTTTTTACCATTGGTTTCAATGAGAATAAGATGACCTGTGAGAAACACATCATCTCAATGGTTTTTTTGCTCATGAAATTCCTTTAAACGAATATCACATGATTTTTCTTATTCATCCTAAAT
>NW_007857950.1:0-633 GCF_000696425.1 Galeopterus variegatus
CTGTAGAGAAAATAAACCAGATTCAGTTATACAATATACCTTTTAAAAGTACTACTTTGTGCCATGTGGAATCCATTAGTTTTTAAAACAAAGAACTATTACCTGGCAGAGCATACATGTTGACATACTCTTAAGATACTGACCAATGAGGGCTTTGTTAATGAAAACAAACAAACAATTTAAAATTGGACTTTTATTGTTATTTCCTTGATTACATCAGATTTGTAAATAAAGTCAAGCTTTTATAAGGGTAATTTAGAAAATTTTTAAAGATAATAGAAAATTTT
Source organism: Galeopterus variegatus (assembly GCF_000696425.1). Classification (NCBI taxonomy): domain Eukaryota; kingdom Metazoa; phylum Chordata; class Mammalia; order Dermoptera; family Cynocephalidae; genus Galeopterus; species Galeopterus variegatus. The sequence continues at coordinate 288 of NW_007857950.1, forward strand.
TGCAACCTACATATATAACACAATGCCTGATTCTAAAAACAGGATTTGACAGTTTCTATTATTTTATACATGTGATAAATAATACAGTAAAATGTAATTATCATGAATTTAACTTAACTACAAAAAATTCACTAGAAATAATTAACATAACATCAGTGAGTAATAATCAAATACACTTTTGTAACGAGCTTTTTAAAAAAATTTTACTTCTCAATGTACATGTCCTTTATTTTCATCCCCCTTTACCCATTCCTCTCCACCTCCTCCCCTCCAACCCACATCTTATCTGTTCACTTGACTTAAATAGTTCAAGGGATTTTTGTGGTTATTCTGTCTTCTACACCCC
>NW_007857951.1:0-633 GCF_000696425.1 Galeopterus variegatus
CTCATATCTGGATTGTGATGTTTCCACACCCAAGATTCTTGGTACCTAAAATTACAGAAAATCATTAATTCAGTTTCTTCTGAATTCAATGGGCTTCAGAAACCTTTAGGAAGGTAAACTATTCATAGGGGCTTCCCAAAGAGTCCTAATAGAGGCAAATGTTTTACAAAAGGTCAATCTTTCGGCAGATGATAAAAATGAATACAGTAATGTCAATACTATTGGCATGAACAACATAAAATATTACAAACCACTTTTGGAGAAAAGACTTCTATGGTGTGAATGGTTGTCCCCTCCAAAGCTCATGTTGGAATTTAATTTCCAATGTGTATTTTAAAGCTGGGGCCATTAAGAGGCGATTAGATCGTGAGGACTATGCCTTCAAGAATGGATTAGTTCATGAATTAATGGGTTAATGGTTTAATGGGTTATCAGGAAGTGGATCTGGTGGCTTTATAAGGAGAGCAACTGAGCACATAAAAATGCTCTTACTGTCTTCACCAGGTGGCCCTGATTGCCATGGGACTCTGCAGAATTCCCACCAAGAAGAAGGCCCTCACCATATGTGCCCTCTGGACTGTGGCCCTCCTAGCCTCCAAAACTGTAAGAATAAATTCTGTAAGAAATAAATTC
>NW_007857952.1:0-633 GCF_000696425.1 Galeopterus variegatus
AGATCAGGTAATCCTGAAAAACGTGTTCCAAAGAGGGCCAACAGAGCTTAGCATTTTATAATCACAAGAAGGGGGAAGGGTCAGAGGAGACAGAGAGAAGGATAGCCCTGCCTAATTATTTCATCAGGCTTTACTATTGGCTGTACATGATACGTAGATTTGGGATTGTAACTAGGTTACATCCTACATGTAGGGATCTAGGGCACGGGTAAAAAGAAGTATTGGGGGTTGTTTTATGGCTTTCTGGCACCATTATGGCTGCTTCTCAGTACAATGGTCTTATGATAACATCTTCCAGAGCAGGTGGACATGATTGCTGACTTATCCCAGATCTCCCAAGGAACTGTAATTTAGCTGACTTGTTCAGAGCGGATTCTTTTGGTTATCAGTACAAAATTCCAATTAGAATAATTTGAGGAGCATATAGGTTGAGGTGTTGCTTTGCCTCCCACGGATTTGTCACCCCTCTTCCCCTGGGTGACAGAGCAGCAAAAGATTACTCAAAGCCCATCTCTTCTGAGCAGCGAGAAGCCAAGCAGTGAGAAGCCACAAAGTGGTTAATCTCCCAGAAACCTCAAGAGAGAGGCATTCCTTCCATTTGGGAAATTAACCACGAATTGGGGTTCTCTTCCT
>NW_007857953.1:0-633 GCF_000696425.1 Galeopterus variegatus
CATTGGCTAGCATGAGTCACCTGGTCCTGACCTAACTGCAAGAGGGAAATATAAATATGGAAATCTGTTGAGGTTTTATAGCACTTATCACCATCGAGTGTTTTGTATAATTTATTTATGTTCAAAGTTAATTGTTTATTGTCCATCTCTATCTGCTTCTATGTAAGCTCCACAGAGATTTTTGTTTTGTTTGCATAAAACCAGCTCCTAGAACACACCTAGCACATAGCAGGTGCTCAGTAAAGCCTTGCTGAATGAATGAATAAATGGTTGCAAAGGCCAGGGATTTGGGGGCAGGATCAGAATCAGGCTCCAAAAAGGCATGGGAGGGTAAGAGGAAGGGCCCTAGATAAAGGGGTTGGGAATGGAGTGTGAAACAATGGGGGGAGGAAGAAAGGTCCTGATGGGGCCTTGTAGGACCAAGCAGGAGTGCTGGGTCCTCTCCTCCTGGAGGGCAGGTAGTTGGGAGAGGGATCATCTGGTGTGAGGTGGTTTTATCTTTTTGCTTCAGAATCCTTTCTTCAAACACAATTGAACATAGTAAGCCCAAATTTAAACCAATACAAGTGGTGCTACTCAGGCTGAAGCAGAGAAACACTTCTTCATCTAAAATAATTTCTTTATTACGGATGG
>NW_007857954.1:0-633 GCF_000696425.1 Galeopterus variegatus
TACTGCGTGTGCTAGGTTTTTCTTGAAATATAAATCTCTCTACAAATGTTAAGAATTGACACTAGTTTAATTATTTTTATTTTATAATAAGGACTATTAAAAGTGGTTTGAACAATGTCTTGAAGAGAGCTAGACCACTGGTATTTTAATAGCAAGTTTATTGAGATATAATTCATATACAATAAATTCATCTTTCTAAAGTGTAGAATTCAAAATCATTTTTAGTAAATTTACAAAGCTTTCAACAAAACTATAATTCAATTTTGGAACAATTCCATCATTTCAAAAGGATCCTCATGCCCGTTTGCATTCAGTTCCTGTTCCTACTCCTGACCTTAGGCATCCACTAATCCACACTCTGTCTTCGTGAATTTGTCTTTTCTGGACAGTTCATACAATTAGAATTATTTAGTATGTGGCCTTTTGTGTCTGGTTTCTTTCAATGAATGTAATGTTTTCAAGATTCATCTAGATTGCAGCAGCTATCAGTTCTTCATTCCTTTTTGTGGTTGGATAATATTCCACTATGTGGATAGACCACGTTTTATCACTCATTTGTTCACAAACATGGGTTATTCCACTGTTTGGCTATCAACAATGTTGCTATGAATGTTTGTATACAAGTATTTTTTG
>NW_007857955.1:0-633 GCF_000696425.1 Galeopterus variegatus
CTCTTTGAAATGTAAATCCTTTTGAAAACTAGCCTTTTGTCAGCTTTATGACCCAGGAATGGCTTTCTCAAGGACCTAGAAGCTATCTTTTTGAAATGCAAACATAAAGGGAAATAGTTTTCCTATTTCTGTGGGAGGGTAGGAGCCGAACTTCCCTGAGTACCTTGCTCCAAGTTGCAGAATCACCTCTTTTTTTACTTCAATATTATTTTCAATTAACAAATTATAACTGTATTATATTTATGGAGTACAATGTGATGTTTTGATATATGTATACAATGTGGAATGATTAAATCAAACTAATTAACATATCCATCACCTCACCTGTTTAATATTTTTTGTGATAATATAAGAGTATTTGAAATTTATTCTCTAGTTATTTTGAAATATACAATACATTATTATTGACTGTAGTCATCCTTCTATGCAATAGATCTCAAAAGTTATTACTCCTGTCTAGCTGAAACTTTGCACCCTTTAACCTGCAACTCCTATTCCCTTGCTCCCCACCCCCACCTCCACCCTCTGGTAACTATTATTCTATTCTCTACTACATGAATTCAACTTTTTTTAGATTCTGTTGGAAATAAATTAAAATGTAGGGGGGACATAGAATATAAGTAGTAGAATTGT
>NW_007857956.1:0-633 GCF_000696425.1 Galeopterus variegatus
CTGGGCCTAATTCTTGTCGGCCCAATTCCTGAGCCAGTCACTGTGGTGAGGAGACAGGTGTGCTAATTAGTTTAATCCACTGAAATCCTGGAACTGGGTAGCAGGGAAGAGGGATAATCAGCCCCACCTCAACTACGGACTGAAAGTTGGGGCAGGGATGATTCTTCAAAGAAAATCCTAAGTCTTGCTGCCCTAAGCAGGGAAGGATGGTGGGTAAGCAAAAAGCAACCAATGTCCACACCAAGAGTTAAGTCTGAAAGCACATCCATTGTCAGTCACAACAGGGTCTCCTTGGCACAGAGGAAGCTCAGCGTCATTTGGCCAGAACATGAACCAAGTAAACACTTCCCAGAAGACATGTTTGATCACTTTCTCCCCGCCTCCTGAAAAAGGCCGGTCCAGGTAAGACGGAGCAAGCATTGCTATGTCCCTAGGCTAGAACTGTTTTCTGAATTCTTCCATTCTCTATTCAAAGGCCTGAGTACAACTTTTATATTTATCTCTTTTCTACACTATGTACCTTCCTGCTCCACCCTAATGAAAATATTTCCCTGTTCCCAATAAATTAGTCATTTTATTTTGGAGAGTTTTTTACATCTATATTCCAGCTAGGTACAATTCTTTTTTTTTTTT
>NW_007857957.1:0-633 GCF_000696425.1 Galeopterus variegatus
CTGTTTGCTTAACTACAAAATGTACATTGTATTAATAACTAGAACATAATAGTTTTTCAGTAAATGTGTTTGTCCAGATAGTCTGCAAAGAGCACCATTTTGGGAGTTATAAGAACTGAGTTTAAATCCTGACTCTGCCACTGATTGTGTGTGTGTGTGTGTGTGTGTGCATTTGTGTGTGTGTGTAATTTATTTAGCTTCTCTTAGACTCAGTCTTTGTAGGACACTGCCTGTTGGGCATGGTATTGTATCATTCACAGCCCCCTTGTTTGGTTCCTCCTTAAACACCATTTTTCAAGAAAGCCTTTCACACAAGTTACAATGTTCCATATCATGAAACCCTACCCTTTAAAGCACAGATAATTAAATCAACAGAGGAAAGTAACTCAATATATTGACTGCCTGCTTTTATCCCAAAATGGGATAAAAGTGATTACCTGATGCAATCAGATGTCCTTCCTTGGCAAGTATTTTAAAGTTTTTATGGGATTTACTATGTAGTACACACTTCACAACAGAAACTTATTTAATATGCATAACAAACTTATGAGACAAGCACTATGATTGCTCCATTTTTTAGATAAAAAATATAAGTACAAAAAGATTAAATAACTTTCCCGAGAGCTAGAAATT
>NW_007857958.1:0-633 GCF_000696425.1 Galeopterus variegatus
ACGAGATATACAGTAAACCTCCCCACATATTTGAGGTTTCACTTTCAGCGGTTTCAGTCACATGTAGTCAACCACGATCTGAAAACATTACAGGATTTTGAGAGAGGGAGAGGGAGAGACCACATTCACTTAACTTTTATTAAATGTATTGTTATAATTGTTCTTTTTTATTATTAATTATGTTGTAATCTCTTATTGTACCTAATTTATAAATTCAATTTTATCACAGGTATATATATTTATACAGGAAAGATCATAGTATATACAGCATTCGATACTTCCATACTTCCATACTTCCATTGGGGGGGTCTTGAAACTTATCCCCTGAGGATAAAGGATGGGGAAGGCTGTACTATTTTCTGCATGTTTAAAGCATTTATGCACATGTGAACAGAGTGGCCGATTCATTCTGCATCTTGCAGTGGGTGGGGTAACTCATTCCCCTCATGACAGGAAGCTCAGTGGGAATCAGGACGTTGCAGACGCTGGCCTCCAGAATAACAGTGAGCCTGGCTCACTGTGTCCAGGGACAGACAAAGCTGTGTGCTATGCCTGTGGGACAGTAGGTCACTCAAACTCTCTATTTATCCACAGAATCAGAGTCTGGCTCAGATGTGGAGAAGTCAAATATCA
>NW_007857959.1:0-633 GCF_000696425.1 Galeopterus variegatus
TTGGTGTTGTCAGCACCACACTCTCCCAAGTGAGCTAACCAGCCATCCCTATGTAGGGATCCGAACCCATGGCCTTGGTGCTATGAGCACCACACTCTCCCAAGTGAGCCACGGGCCGACCCAATAAGTAATTGTTATTATCATTAATATTAATCTAGGGATATTATTCAGTAATTCCACATTCTACAACTATCTTTGCATGCATGTTTCCACTAAGTTCTCTTCCCGTCATCTACTTTCATTGATCAGTTTCTTCCTGAGCACTTTTGGCCCTCCTTATAACTACATATATCCCGAGCTTCCTATCACCTTTGCCTACATATACATGTATGTATAAAGATGCATGCAGACACGCACGTGCTTACATACACACACTAACACACGTTTAAAAAGCACCTTAAGGGATGGCTGGTTAGCTCACCTGGTTAGAGCGTGGTGCTGATAACACCAAGGTCATGGGTTCAGATTCTCATACTAACCAGCCACCAAATAAACAAAATGAAACAAATAAAATAAAAAGCAAATTGAAAGAAAGAGTAGGTAGGAAATATGAGGTACAGCTATTTCAGAAATAAGAAAACTTGGTACGATGGAGGATTACATAATCAATGTACAAAAACCAAAACAACTAAT
>NW_007857960.1:0-633 GCF_000696425.1 Galeopterus variegatus
TTGGTGTTTGGAATGTTTTGAAAAATCCCATTCTCCCTACAATAAGCAACAGTGGTGTACTACTGCTCAGTAATTCCTGTGTTCCTGTGAGAAGATGATACTTCCCTGCCGTGTTTATGTCAGGTTTATCTACAAAAATGTTTAAGCTTGTAAAATGCGAGCTAACGACTAGTCTCTTTCTTTTCAGCAAAGGCCTTAGAACTACTGTGCGCTTCTACAACTGCTTTTCTCCTTCTGATACAAAAAAAGTCACGATCCAGAGGGAAGCCATGCCTTTTCTAGGTTCCAGAGTAAAGGCAGCATGGAGCTGAAACCTTTAAGAAACTTGGGAAAGACACTCGTTTTAGGATGCTGAGAATTTTGGGGTTGTTTTTAAAAGCATATGACTTTATGAAAATAATTTATGCAAAACCACGCATACACACACACACACACAGACACACACACACAATCTATTACTCCACTGCTGCTTTTTAGCAAATATTAACCAAGATATTTATGCCACGAGATTTACTGACGAATGAATCTAAGGAAGAAAGAAAGACCCTCTATAAGTTAGGGGATGATTATGTTGGAAAGTATCTCAACATAATTAAAGCCATACATGATAAACCCACTGCCAATATCATCCTG
>NW_007857961.1:0-633 GCF_000696425.1 Galeopterus variegatus
TTTTTTTTTTTTTTTCAGAGGAGGCTCCACTTTAGCTATTATTGTATATCCATCCTAACTAGTTTTATTGTAAATGTTATCCATGGGGTTTTGATGTTGCTGTCTAATTACTCTTTTTATGTGGGGATTCAGAATGATCTAGAAACTATGCTTCCACTACCTATTCCATCTTCCACAAATCTTTGGAGTGGTAGAATTTTTTAAATGCTTTGAAGATACAGCTGACAGAATTTGCTAATGGTTTGGAAGTGTGTGGTATGAGAGGGAAAAAAGGAATCAAGCATGAATCTGATTTTTAAAAACTGAATACTTGGAATAGTGGAGTTGCCATTTATAAGATGAGGAAGACTGGGAGTAATGGCTCATGGAGAAAGTCAGGAGGTTGGTTTTAGATATCCAAATGGTGAATGTCAGGTGGGCAGTCGGAGATCTCCATGAGAAGTTCATGACAGAGATCCAGGTTAGAGGTCCATGTTTGGAAGTCATCAGCATGTAGAATGGATTTAGAGCTAGGAGAAGGAATAACATTACTATGGGAGTGAGTATAATAAGGGAAGACGAGGTCTAAGGACTGAGTCCTGGGGCATGCCTACCATTTAGAAGTCTTGCAGATGAGGAGGAACTAGCAAAGGA
>NW_007857962.1:0-633 GCF_000696425.1 Galeopterus variegatus
AGCTCCTCGCCCAGCCAGTGAGCAGGAACCGGTCTGTATGTGGGATCCGAACCCTCGGCGGGAGCGCCACCGCACTCCCAAGCGGCGCACTGTGGCAGTGCGCCACCGGGCGGGCCCAGAGATAACTTGTCTTTGAACATCATTGCCTAACAGCAAAAACTCTTTGACTTCTACCATTAAACTCTATCTCACTAAGCAAGAAAAATCTTTAAATGTTTTATGAATAAATAGTACAATGAAAATAAACTCCCATTTTTGTATAACAATTTTGACAAACATAATTAGAGGAGGGAGTGAGGTTTGGATTAATGATGAGGCATCTCTTTCTGACGGAGCCACCTTGAGTGACATTAGAAGGGTGGACACGTTGTGGCCTGGGAAGGCTACTCTTGGTGTTGCTTGTTCAGACGATTTGGGAGGATGTGATTCAACAATGTCGATGCCTCTGATTGAACAAATTGATGTGTTTAAGAGAGGCCATAATATCCCACTTTAATTAATCAGATTTAGGAACGATATTTAAATTTCAGGAAGAGATGAAGGTTTGATCAATAGTGTGCTTCCTCGTAAAGAAGAGAGTCTTAACACAGAGACACAGTGGGAGCAGATGTAGGTAAGGCACAAGCCAGGGTT
>NW_007857963.1:0-633 GCF_000696425.1 Galeopterus variegatus
TTTCCATATTTTGAGTGAAAGAATGTGATTTATTATTCCTTTTAAAAATTTCTATAAAAATATAGTATAGAAATGTTGTTATACGTTGTATTACTTTCCAAGGATATCCAAATGCTTTACATTATTTTAAGAATCTTTAGTTGATATGGGATCAAGGTATAAGGGATTAAAAGTTGTTTTTATTAAACATACCCATACAGATGGGTTAATGTTCTGTCTTTCAGTTTTTGTCAAAATCATGTATGTCTTTCTTTCTATCTTTTTACCTCTGGTTTTTAAAAAACTGCTCCATGAAATAAGTGTTAGTTAATAAAGTTTTTAGGAAGTTCCTTTCTTGTCAAATTAGATTGCTATAAACGGAAGAAAAAGTAAAGCTTTCTACAGAAATAGTTTGAGAACAAATTGACTTGTTTATTTCTATATTATCTGCTGATGGTTTGGAGCCAGTGTCAGTTTTTTCTTAGTGCATGTTATGGACTGAATGTCCTCTGACACCCCCTCTGCCCCCAAAATTTATATGTTGAGCCCCTGTCCCCATTGTGATGGTACAGTATTTGGAGATGGGGCCTTTTGGGGGTAATTAGGGTTAGATGAGTTCATGAGGATGGGGCCCTGATGATGGAATTAGTGCCC
>NW_007857964.1:0-633 GCF_000696425.1 Galeopterus variegatus
TTTATTTTCTCTTACAATTCTGGAAGTCAGAAGTTCTAAAATCAAGGTGTCAGCAGAGTTACGTTCCTTCTGGATGCACTACGGAATATTCATTTCCTTACCGTTTCCAGCCTTTTCTAGAGGCCGCCCACATCTCATAGATCCTCCAATTTCACAGCCAGCACTGTGACATCTTAAAATCTCTCTGGCTCTTTGATTTCTGCTTCTGTCGTCACACCTCCTTTTCTCAGACTCTGACCCTTCTGCCTCCCTCTTATAAGGACCCTTGTAAGTATATTGGGCTCACCCAGATAATCCAGGACTTTTGCCCCATGGCAAGGTCCTTAACTTAATCCCATCTCCAAAGTCTCCTCTTCAAAGTAAGGTGACATATTCACAGTTTCCCAGCATTCAGACAACGACAGCTTGGGAGGGGCTGTTATTTAGCCTACCCCCCATCACCTTGACTCTGAAGCTCAGGTTTTGTTTCTTTGCATTTATTGTTCTTCCTAGGAGAATTCTTAATAGATTAGTAATTGATTAATACTTTGTTAATTGAGTCCAGAAAGCAACACTTAATCAAATGCCTTTTAAAATTATTTCATCCAGGGGTCTAGAAGCTCATGGGGCTTCTTTATAGAATATTAAAACAAA
>NW_007857965.1:0-633 GCF_000696425.1 Galeopterus variegatus
TAGGTAGGTTAGATATATAGTAGATAGACTTAGTGGACAGCTTCTGCAAAGCAAAGAGGAGGTTTTGGTTGTATCCTAAGAAAAACAAATAATGAAGATTGTGACCCACCAAAAGAAACAGCTACTGAGTCTGGGCATTTGCCTTCTGACTGTTCTGGGGAAAGATAAAACAGTGGAACTTTAAGTGATTAGGTGGGCTGGAGTGATGAATTTGATTATATAAGAGTTTAAACATACAGCTGGTCTCCCCAGAAGAATTTGGGGTGGGATGAGTGTGAGAAACTGGTTCTGGGCCACAAAGACTGATTATCTTCTGTATGCTTGCTGTACTTAGAAGACAAAGTCCTTCCAGAGGGAAGAGCCAGCAACAAATGTAATGCAGTTCTTCCCCCCAAAGTATTTGCCGGATTTTAATCCTGCTTCAGCCAGGCACAGAAGGTTAAAATTTCTTCCAAAAGTACAAAGACAAGTCTAGAGACTCAGACTAAGCTGACAGGCAGGATGAAATCTTTCTCAGCGTCTAGGTGCTGGCTTGATAATGTCCCACCAAAGGCAGAGGCTTACATCAAACACAAGCCCAACAGCCCCCTGAAGATATTTTCTGCCTATGGAGATGTAGAGGGAAGAAGCTGA
>NW_007857966.1:0-633 GCF_000696425.1 Galeopterus variegatus
ATTGAGTCATCTATTTTTAGTCACATGATGTGTAGAAGGAGGCTGGAAGGACCAGCAACAAGTATAGTGATGCTTCTCTAGATAACAGGATTTACAGGTGATGTTTTATTCATTTTCCCTAATACAGCACTAGGAACCTGTGATTTTTACTTTTTCTAAGACAAATGATGATTGTGTCCTGAACATTACTTAACAGTACACACTCACACTCCTCTCTCCTGATTAAGAAAAATTATCTTAAACTTAGAAACGAGGCAACAAAGATGGAAATACCCTTTCAATGAACGGCATACAGTGTCCACTAATTAAGCCTGCTGAGTCATATGACCCTTAGGAAAATGTGACTTTGTTTTACTTACTATTTAGTATCGATCCACTGAAACTGAGTAATCTTAAAACATTCAAAGCTTAACTACATTCACTTCAATCCTGGAGAATTTCAGGAGACAAACCATATACAGTATAAATACAAGGGTACTTCAAAAAGCTCACGGAAAGATTCTTATTATCTTTTAATTTTGTTTTTCCACAAACTTTTCGAAGTACTTTCATACACATCTTATCTAGTCTTCTTACATACCCTATATTCTAGTCAAATCAAACTTGTTTGCTGTATTTCTGCCTCTGGGCTTT
>NW_007857967.1:0-633 GCF_000696425.1 Galeopterus variegatus
AGGGTTGCGATCCGTTGCCGGACACGGAAAAAGACAAAAGACAAAAAAAAAAAAAAGATATATAATCAGACTAATTAAAAAATTGTCTTATATTTTCTTTTCTAATTTGAGGCAATGTCTATGATTTATCAAGTGCCTTTTTTATCACTAGATGGCATTCTTGCATCACTGAAAGGAAAATAGGCATTCCTTGTTAATTTTTTTTTTTTACTGTTTCAATTTGTAAATGTGGCAAAATACTCATACCATAAAATTTACCATGTTAAGCAATTTTTTACTAATATTGATTCTTAAACATCGACTAAAACTTTAAAAATATTTTTTAAACTGAGTAAAATATACCTAACTTAATACTTGCCATTTTACCCATTTTTAAATGTACAGTTCATCGATATTAAGTATGTTCACATTGTTCTGCCATGACTTCCACCAACCATCTCCAGTATTCTTTTAATTTTGCAAAACTGAAACTGTACCCATTAAATTGTAACTCCCCATTTTTCCTCCCCCAGCCCCTGGCAGCCACCATTTTATTTTCTGTTTCTAAAGTTTGAGTACTCTAGGTACAAGTTATAAGTAGAATCATATAGAACTTGATTTTTGTGACTGGCTTGTTTCATTAGCCTAATGTCT
>NW_007857968.1:0-633 GCF_000696425.1 Galeopterus variegatus
TCTCTAACACTGGGTGTATGAGTATCTTGCAGAAATGGACAACCTTCCTCACAGAAGTAAACAAACACACCTTACCTATTTGTCAGAGAAGCTGAAGGAGGATCCAGGGAACGAAAAAGGAGTTGCAAGCCCCGCTAATGATTCAGGCCACTAAGGTGAATCTGTAAATCAGCAACAATGGGTATGAGCTACAAAATGTCCATTGCTTCTCTCCTGCCCTTCAAATTTTCCAAGAATCTCCCTTGTAATCCACCTAAATGAAAACATATAAGAGGGAATTCTGGGAAATGCAATTTGGCTCAGCCAACTTGATGCATTACAAAGCCACCACAGAATGTATATGGTGTTAGTTAAGAGTACAGACTTTGGAGAGAGACTATCTGGGTTCAAATCTCATCACTGCCAGTTACACATTGTATAAATTGGGAAAATGACAATCTTGCTGTGCCTCAATTTTCTCCCCTGTGAAATAGAGATCATATTACTTCCTCACATTATGGTGATTTAAGTGAGTTCATGTGTGTGAAGTGCTTAGAAATACAGCTAAGTACAATACAATTATTACATATTATAATTTGAAATTACTTTCAACAGATAGCCTGCAAATGCCCCTTTCAAATTTTCTCAGAAAAA
>NW_007857969.1:0-633 GCF_000696425.1 Galeopterus variegatus
GGAGCCAACTATATTATACATGTTTTTCTTAAAATTCTTCTGATAAAATATTGCTTTAACACAACTTTATTGTCTACCTTTCCTCTGTCTAGCATCTAATAACTCTTATTATTAGAAAGTTGATTTTTTTGTCAAAATGAAATTCTTCTATTGAATGTACTTTCTATGTCCTGGAAGAAGATGGAGAAGCATAAAAACTTGTAGCAAAGCACCTTCTGTTAATAACAACGAACATTTTTGTAGTGCTTCAATTGTTTACAGAGAACTTCACATTCATTGTCTCAATTGATGGTCAGAACATCTCATCTCATTTTAGACATGAGGAAATTGATACTCCCTGAGGACAAGGCCACATGGCTAAACCAGCAGAACTGAAATTCACCTTCAGTTATTCTAGCTCTTTCTCTTGAATAAAAAAAAAATGGACCTGTTATGTTTTAATAAGTAATATTATGATACCATTTTCTCATTTCCTGAGGTTCTTTTTGAAATTTTGCCCATATCCCACACTTTTTAAATTATGCAGATATTATTCTGGACATTGTTAAAGATGATAGGTGATGAATTTACATATTTTATACTCAATGTGTGTGACTGGTTTTTGGCTAACAGTTTTAGTGTTACAAAATGGCA
>NW_007857970.1:0-633 GCF_000696425.1 Galeopterus variegatus
CAGGCGGCTCAACTGTGCCCACACGCTCACATCCCCAGGTGTGAAACCTCCCCGGCCCCCTACACCTCGGGGCTGAGGGCCCTCCTGGGAGCCCCGAGCACCGCAGGCCACCCCGGGACACAGACCGTGCTCATGGGGCTCGGAATCCCACCCCAGGACACCCAGGGCACACGGGGCATTCTCACGAACGTGGACACCTCAGGGAAGGTGTCCTTCGCCATGCCACATGCTGATGAGATTAACATTTCCAGGGGTGGCCAAAGCCGCATCTGGACAGATAGCCAGGAGCCCAAGAGGCATAATGGGGTGAAAAGATGGGGTTTGGAATTGGAGACAGCCCGCTGAAATGACAGTTCTCATCTGGAGGCGCCCAGCAGCACACGGCATGCACTGGACGTCCGAGTGGTCTCCTGCCATGAAGGGGGACAGCTGCCCAAAGCTGCCTGCTTGGCCCCTGGCACCTGCCCTGAGCGTGGGACTGTCCAGGTGGCCACAGGCCTCCAGCTGACCTACGTCGCAGTGGGCTGAGGCCACATCTGACCTTCCAGAAGCCCACCTGCGACAAACCTCCCCGCAGGGCCCACCTAGCCGTTGGTGAACCTGTTGTGGGGCTTGTCCCTGTCCAGCCAGGCC
>NW_007857971.1:0-633 GCF_000696425.1 Galeopterus variegatus
CAGGGAAGAAGCATTGCGCTGACTTTGAGGTCAGGCCAGACTCTACATGGCTGACGACCTTGAGCAAGCTGTTTCTCTTTAGTTCACTTCCCTGTCTATAAGTGGTTATAATGCAGTAGTTTTCAAGTCCTAGGGTACATTAGAATTACCTAGAGGACTTATAAAAAGAGAACACAGACTGCTGGGCCCTCCACAGTTTCTCATTTGGTGGGTTTGCATTTCTATAAAGGTGTCAGGTGATTGTCGATGCTGCTTGTCTAGAGACCACACTTTGAGAACCACTGGAATAATGTTATTAGGACTAGAAACACTAAAATAATATTATTAGGACTAGAAACACTATCCATAAAGTGCCCAAGTCAAAGTAGCCACCTTATGAATGTTAGTCCCCTTGTCCTCTCCCTCTATTCCATGTTTTCTCAAAGGAAAGGAAATATATGATAAAAAATGTATTAATGACATTGGATTTGAGTGAAATCGAGCTAAATGCAACTATCTTTGGGCAAGCCTTTCTGGAAGCAAACCAAAGAGATATTTCTGTGGAAATAAATTAAAAGATAAATTTTTGATAAATAAATGTTTAGAAGCTAATGACAGGTGTTAGCAAAGGTATCAGACAAAGGGTACTCCTGC
>NW_007857972.1:0-633 GCF_000696425.1 Galeopterus variegatus
AAGGGGCAACCTTCACTACATGACGCCAGGCATCGGCGGCCGTGGAGTCAGATATTTCTAAACCTCTGCTTTTTAATATGTACTTTAGAGCCTTGCAGGCTGTCTCATCACTCTTTCCATACATGCCTCCCATGTTGGCCCATGAGGAAGGGACAAAGAGAGCACAGGGCACAGAAGTGCAGGAACTTCCCCCTGTTATGGTACTCACCCCAAGATGCAGGCGGATTACTTCATGGCTACTACCGCGGTTGCGGGGGCCACTCTGCTGGTTGATCACCCTTCGTCGACCTTCTTTCAGGACCGAGCAGCCGGGGGTTCTCACTTGCTCATTTTTCTTTCATCCACGAGGTTTTTTTAAAAAAGGCCTCACACGGGGCACCACTCTGTAGGGTCCGCCGCCAGCAGCTGACCCGTACAGCCCTAGCCTCGTTCCTTTCAGTGGGCGAGCAAATGGCCCGGATTACTCTTTCCCTCTGGTCCCCTTTGGAAGGAGATGGAGGAAGAGAGCCGTGAAGAGAGGTGAGCACACCTGCCGGCCCCACCCAGCCCAGTTAAAGGACACTCAGACGTGACAGGGGGTTCTGTCAAAGCAGTTCTGTTTATTAACACACAAGCATTGGCTTTTAAAGGTAA
>NW_007857973.1:0-633 GCF_000696425.1 Galeopterus variegatus
TGATATGTAATCCTAGTGAATATGCTATGAACACTGTTGAAATGATAACAAAGAATTCAGAATATTACATTAACTCTGTTGATAAAGCAGCAGCAGGGTATGAGAAGATTGATTCCAACGTTGAAAGAAGTTCTGCTGTGGTTATTTGCTATCAAACAACATCGCATGCTACAGAGTACTCTTTCATGAAAGGAAGAGCCATTTGATGTGGCAAACTTCACCGTCATCTTATTTTTAAAAATTGCCTCAGCTACTCAACCTTCAGTAACCACTACCCTGATCAGTCAGCAGCCATCGACATGGAGGCAGAACCCTCCAAAAGCAAACAGATTATGACTCACTGAAGGCTCAGAAGACTGTTAGGATTTTTTAGCAATAAAGTGTTTTTAATTAAAATTGCTTTTTAGAGCTAATGTTGTTGCACCCTTAACAAACTACAGTAGGGTGCAAAAATAACTTTTATATATACTGGGAAACCAAAATAATTTGTGTGATGTGCTTTCTTGTGATAGTCACTCTACCACTTCTGTCTGGAACACAGCCTGTGATATCTCCACGGTATGACTGTACATGCCTCTGCCCTTCTTCTCAGCCATGTGTCTTCCAGTACTATCACTTGAAGATGTTCTGAGG
>NW_007857974.1:0-633 GCF_000696425.1 Galeopterus variegatus
AGGGCCAACTCCCTGTCCCTTCCCAGACCCCCTTCCTGCCAGTCACCTTCTGTCCAGGACCGTCTCCGCACAACCCCATCCCACCCTTGACTCCCATCAAAGCTGATCTTTCCTTCATTGCCTTTCTCTGTTATGGGAGAGAGGTGGTTCCTGGAATATAAATCATACACCTGAGATAAGTACAAGCCTGAATAAACACTAGTTCAGAGTCAACAAACTATGGCCTGTGGGCAGGCTAGCTGCCTGTTTTTATAAATAAAGCTTGATTGGAACATTTACTGTCTATGGCTCCTCTCACACTACTTGGAGAAGTTGAGTCATTGCAACAGGGACCATATAGCCTATAGGGCCAGCAAAAGTATTTACTGGCCCTTTACAGAAAAGTTTGCCAATCCTATGCTAATTTATTGCTACATATACACATATATAGCTATATATATAAATATTATTAATGTATAATTATGATTAATATATAACGTATATTTTTATTTTATATATGCGTATTATGCATATTTAATTCGCTCAACACATTCTAATTCCAGCTGGGCACTCTCTTCCTGCCGGGCATTAAGTTAAATGCTAGATATATAAAGAATACAACACAGTTCCTGCCCCTCAAAGAGTCCAGAGATG
>NW_007857975.1:0-633 GCF_000696425.1 Galeopterus variegatus
TCAGCACCAGAGAATATTATGGGATACTTGCCCTCTTAGGTCGTGTTATTTAAGACTCCATCGTAGGTGACTGGAGGGGATTCTCCTGCTGCCTGTGAAGAAATGAGCTGCCACGTTGTAGCAGGGCCAACTGGCTAGGGCCTGAGGGCAGCCTCTAGGACTGAGAGCAAGCCCTGGCTGAGAGCCAGCAAAAAAAATGGGATTCAACCCTGTAGCTATAGGAACTGTAATCTGCCATCAACCTGAATAATTTTGGATAGGACTCCAACTCCAGGTGTCAATGCAACTTGGCCTATACCTTTATTTCAGCTTTGTGAGACCCCAAATAGAGAATCCAGCTGTGCCACTCTTAGACTGCTGACCTACAGGAACTGTGAGATAATAAATGGGTGTTGTTTTAAGCTGCTTAGTTTGTGGTAATTTGTTATGCAGCAATAGAAAATTTATGCACTTGGTGACAGCTGCCAATACTTTTCTTCACAGAAATCCTGGTAGGGGCCTCTCTCCAGAGGGGAGGATGGGCAGGTTTGCCAGTAGCCTCTGTGTAAAGTCAGGGCTTCTGAATGTCAGCGTTTCCTCTCCTGTAACATACCCTGCTGTGTGTGCTGGCCACCCCTGGCTCTCCTCATGTCA
>NW_007857976.1:0-633 GCF_000696425.1 Galeopterus variegatus
TGTTTCATATTACAGCTGACATACGCATTACACGTTTGTGTGACTTCATTTATCCCCAAAGCCTGCTATTTATCTTTTTGTCTTTTTTTCCGTGTCCGGCAACGGATCGCAACCCTCAGTGTTGCCCCCGCTGCATCTTCTAAGGGGAGAATAATAATAATAACAGTGCAATTCTAAAATGCACCATTCTTCACATTTTACTGTTTTTGAAGCTGTTTCATATTAAAGCTGACATACGCATTACACGTTTGTGTGACTTCATTTATCCCCAAAGCCTGCTATTTAAATGATGATACAACTGAAAACCAATGAAGTCAAACCAAGGAGGGCACAGTGAGGCTGACCAGAGGTGAGTGACAGTAGGAGCCACACACCCCTAGGCCATAGGTGCAGGGGGAGGAGATGGTGAGCAGGTCCCCGTCCCCCCAGGTGTGCATTTCTCGGGAGCTGGACCTCAGTGGGAGGGCTCAGTGCCTACAGCGGGGATCAGGAGGGAGGGGCTGTCCAGCAGGAGTGGGAGCCTGCGGTGGGAAGAGCCACTGCCAGAGACACTGACTGGACAGAGGAGGGACGCTCCCTAGCTCAGGTCTGCCACTGGCTGGACCAAACCAAAAACCAGCTGGCAAAAGAGCC
>NW_007857977.1:0-633 GCF_000696425.1 Galeopterus variegatus
GAATTTAATAAACTATAGCATGGGAAAACTCTAGCTTGAGAGAATTTTTGTAGTGTCTTAAAAGGAGGATGTTAGAAAATGGTGTTAAAAGAGTTATAGCTCTATGCCCAAACAGCTTAAGTTTTTGAGATGGAGAACTGATTGGAATGGGGAAAAGTTTATGACATAACAGTGTAGCATTGGTGAACACAGAGAAATGATAATATTGAAGCAATTATTCATGAGCAAATCGTTGTCCTGGTAAGAGAGCTTTTCATCCAGGTAAGCAAATTATTTGCCCAGACGAATTGATTTGCAAGAATTTTCTCAAGCAAACAGCAAAGTTATGTATTGATTTTTAGACTTATTTTCCTGGGCAAGAATTTTCTGGAGCAAACAGTTAAATTAAGTTGACACAGGTGGTCTCAGTTCTCAATCCTAACAATTAATTATATTGATGCAGGTGGTCTCAGTTCTTGTGGGTTTTGTTTAATATTTATAGAGGTCTTCCCCGTTTCAAAATTATTTTTAGAAATGTGAAAAGAAAGTAAAAAATTTTCTCCAATAATTTTATAATTTCCTTTGTCTCTTCCTCTCCTCCTCTTTTTCCTTTCTTTTATTTGCTTCAACCGAAATTGTTTATAAGAAATGAGG
>NW_007857978.1:0-633 GCF_000696425.1 Galeopterus variegatus
TGATTTGTATTGTTGTAGAGATCTTTCACCTCTTTGGTTAAATGGATTACTAGATTTGTGTTTGTGTGTTGGGGGGCAATTGTAAATTGGCTTGCCTTGCTTTCTTTTTCTGGTAGTTTGTTGTTGGAGTATAAAAACACTACTGATTTTTGTATGTTGGTTTTGTATCCTGTGGTTTTACTTTAATCATTTGTCAGCTCTAAGATTGTTTTTCTGTAAAGTCTTAAGGTTTTCCTATAAATGGGATCATATCATCTGCAAACTGGGACAGTTTGATTTCATCTTTTCCCATCTCGATGCCCTTTATTTCTTTTTGATTGCTCTGGCTAGTACTTCCAAAATTATATCGCCTGACTGCTCTGGCTAGTATATCTGATACTATGATAAATAGGAATGGTGAGAGTGACCATCCTTGTCTTGCTCTGGATATATTGGTGGGTTTGTAATATAAGGCTTTTATTATATTGAGATACTTTCCTTCTATACCTAATTTGCTGAGAGTCTTTATCATAAAGAGATGGTCAATTTTGTTAAATGCTTTTTTTGTATCTATTGCAATAATTACATGATATTGGTTCTTGATTTTGTTTATGTGGTGTATCACATTTGTTGACTTGCATATGTTGAACCATC
>NW_007857979.1:0-633 GCF_000696425.1 Galeopterus variegatus
GGAAGGGCTCTTACCCTCTTTCCAGTGGTCACAGGGTGGCATCTCTGCCTGGCAGGCAGCATTCACGCAGCATATGTTTGATGACTGACTGCAGTTCCTGCCCCAGGGCCTCTGCCAGCAGGTGCCCTCCCTCCCTCCGCAGCGCCCTTGTCCCTTCAACAAGTCACTGCCGTAGCAGCCAGGGCCATGGAGTGCTCAGCTGTGTCCGGACAGGGAGCTGCTAAGCTCCTGTCATAAAATCTTACCCTCTCATAAAATCTGCTCATCTTCCTCGTGGCACAGGGATTAGCATCGTCGCCACGTTGCAGACGGGCGGGGCAGGGCCAGGCCCTTTGCTCTTCCTGACCCTCTGCAGACCCTGTCACGGCCATGGTGACCTCAAGAGAGCACCCAGGGTGGGGAGAAGGCACTACTTCTCCACCTCCCATCTATGGAAACATTTAAGAAGCTTCCGGAAGCTGGAAGACAGGGCTGGTATGGTTTGAAAACACCTCCTCAAAAATTCTGTTACTTTGATTTGTTGCAGGTCGTGACAGTTATTGTGAAATTCTGTGTAGTGGGAGAAAATTGGCGGAGGGGACGTGGATGGAAATGGGGACTGCGCTCAGCACACCTGTGCATTTGCAGGTGTGA
>NW_007857980.1:0-633 GCF_000696425.1 Galeopterus variegatus
CCGCTCCTGGTGCTAGCTGGACTAGGGACAGGCAAAAGTGATGAAGGGTATAAAGATTGAGCGGGGGCAGCGTATGGAGAAGATAATTCCCCGTTCGAGAGGTTCCAGAGATGAGGGTAAGGGAACCTGAGCCGGATCTGGTGATGGCATTGTGGCAGGACCAACAGGTGCTGCTGGCGGTAGGTCAGTAAGAGGGTCAGGGAGTACATCCCATTCCGAGCAGAGTTCTCTGCTGCCACGCCAGAAACGGCCACCAGATGGTACTCTTTCTGCCTATCTAAGGTCTCCAGTCGCTGGCGCAGTAGATAAGACCTGCGCCCTGGAATACCTGGACTCTGTTATGGCTGCTGCAGGCTGGTGGTTTGAGTTCCTCAGTCTCCCTCTAACCCTGCATGAGAGAATATGTCTGCTTTTTCTCTAAAACATCCAGTATTTCCTTGAGGGAGGAGCGAGTCACAAAGAACGGAGTCCTGGGCAAAGGAGGATGAGGGAATCACTGAAATAGTGGCTGTCCAGACAGTGTTGATCTGAAGAGGGACAGTACCCTGCAGTACTCTGGGCCTAGGCGCCAGGTGGTGACCAGGGCAACAGCCTTTCCTTGGGAGCCTGGGCACCTGAGGTCATCATATAGTG
>NW_007857981.1:0-633 GCF_000696425.1 Galeopterus variegatus
GGATTACTATTCATGAAGTTTTAAAATAGATAAAACTAATTCATAAACTCCTGCTGTATAAAGAGAGATACCAGTATATAGATATATAGTTCTTTTGTTAAAAAAATTGAGAAATATTCAGTTTTAGTCTATGGGAAAGCTAAGGAGAGATTCCAAAACAGCCATGGGCAAGTAATAAGCCAGTTGTCATCATTCTAAACAAATTAACAAGATGGTCAAATACACATTCCAACCAAAATACCTTCCACACACACTGTACCAAGTGGAGAGTCATGGGGTTAATGGAGGCCTGTTTTAGAATTCAAACATCCCTGGGAGAGTTAAAACCATCATCCGGTGATTCACACTTTAGTGAGAATTTTCAAAAATGTTAAGTGTATAATTTCTTTCTAAATTGAAAGCAGACTAATGTGAACTATGCTTAAGAGAGAGGAAATGGGATACACTGAGGATTTTGGAATGCTATGGAACAGGACAGTCCAGGGCCCTTGCCACAGCTTGAGATTGAAGATGACATGAAAGTGTGTGTGTGAGTGAGTGTGCGGGCACAAGCATGTGAAATATAAAGAGGCCACAGAGGATTATAGAGATAGATGGGTAGGAGCTTAAATTAAAAAATAAATTTAATTTGGA
>NW_007857982.1:0-633 GCF_000696425.1 Galeopterus variegatus
TTTGTAATGATGAACATACTAATAATATTGATTTGATCATCAGGTACTGTACACAAATACCGATAGTCAACTCTGTACTCCATATATATGTATAAATAAAAATAAATAAATAAATAAAATGTGGATAATTACAGCACCTAAAAAAATTACATTGTGTAATTTTGAATATGTTAATTGTCCTGATTTAAGCATCACATACTGAACACAGGTATTGATACTGAACACTATACCCCACAGATATGTGCAATCCATTATGTTTCGATTTAAAAAAATTCAAGATTTTAATTCTTTTATATGTAAAGTTGAAATTGTTATTCCAACTAGATTACGGTAGAAATTCAACTGGGATCCATCAAAGCATAAGTTTGTTTAGTTAACAAGCTTATATATTGACAATTAAGCATTAAAAATGTTCATTCCTTTGCATCTCCTTCTAAAGGAAACAAAGTGATTTTTGTAATCCTTTGATGAAGGAAAACTGGATAAATTATATCTTTAAATATTATTATCTTACATCTTCTTTCCACTTGTTAATCTTTCAACTTCCCACTATCACCTTCAAATCACTGTTTAAGATCATAGCAAAGATCGGCCATACTTCATTTACATTTCATCCAAAACGATAAATAACTT
>NW_007857983.1:0-633 GCF_000696425.1 Galeopterus variegatus
TTACAGGCAAATGAATGAATAAATATAACTTTTCAAAAAATAGCGTGAAGGTGCTAGGAGAGAGAAAAAGGTTTCAGGTCTTTTCAATAATTAATTCAACTTATCTAGACTTGCATGGACTACATAACCTTTAAAATTCAATAAGTGCAAATAAGCAGACTTTTTTTTCTCATTTGTTTGTATCCCACTCTGTGTTTTTTTTTGTTTTGTTTTGTTTTTTCCCTTTTTTGTCTTTTCTTTTTTACTGACCGGTAACGGGATCGCAACCCTCGGTGTTGCGCCTGCACCACGCTCAGCCAGTGAGCGGGAACCGGTCTCCACATGGGATCTGAACCCTCGGCGGGAGGGCCTCCGCGCTTCCAAGCTGCGCACTCTCCAGTGCGCCACCGGGCTGGCCCCAGATCTGTGTTTTATCAGAAGCTGACGGCAGAATGCTCTGGTACAAGAAAACGGAGGCTCTGTTTATAAGTATAAAATAGGAAAGAGGCAGGTGGAGGAGAATCTGGGAGCAGTAGCTCTGTCACTTTTCAGCTGGTATGACCTCAGAGCAGCACCTCCCTGGCTTTGGTTCCCACTCTGTTCATCTCTAACACAAGGGGACTCGGTGTAAGATGCGTTTTCCCTCATAATCAA
>NW_007857984.1:0-633 GCF_000696425.1 Galeopterus variegatus
CCATGAAGGTTTCCTTACCTATTTCCAAAAAGTTTCTCCGTACTCAGGTCCCTCTGTTCAGGCACCACTTGTTGGAGACCAGTACTCATGGGAAGATGGTAGGGAATTGACACACTTATAAAATCAGTAGGGCTTTTCTCAAGCTGTTGGCTTGAGAGGCCCCCTCGTTTATTTTAGGTTCTTTTCATAAGCCAGTAAAATAACGTGTACTGATTAAACCAATTATGTTTAGTACAAAGCTGTTTATAGAACATTTTCTGTTGCCCTGGTGCTTTGAAGGTTCAGGGCTAACTACTTATCAGCAAAATAAAAGCATAAACTCCTCCTTTACAAACTTTTTAGGGTCCCGGGATCATTCAAAGTTCAGATCTCAAGGAGATAGAGAAGGGGGAGACAGGCTAATGGGCAGCCAGCTTTTTGTTGGCATAATTCTCAGATAGCAAGGACCTTGTCAACTTGCTGCCTAATGCCTTACAGGGGCAAGGCAGCCACTCCTTAATGAAATGGGTGAATACAGCTTTTCAAACTGAGTGCGCAAATGCTAGAGTACTGCCCAAGAGTGGGAATGAATTACAAATGTATTCTGAGATAATTCAGGAGCTGGGGATTGGGCAGTTAGATGCTAATAGCCAA
>NW_007857985.1:0-633 GCF_000696425.1 Galeopterus variegatus
CTTAACAATTATGTATATATCAGCATCTGGCGTGATTTGGAAAAAGTAAGGATATATAAAATATATTGTCTTTTCTTTAAATGTGGTTGGGGCAAACAGATATACATAAATATTTTAAAATGCTAAAAAATTCATAACAGTGAACCATTAATCTATTATTAGGTTTCTCTATTTAGCTCACATGTGAGATTTTCCCTGTGATAGAATATCTATTTATTTAATGTTTATGCTTGTAGGACCTTTATGAACAATATCTGTTTTCTACTCACTGTGTTAAAAGTAGAAAATTTTTGGTGATTATGGTAATAAGAAAAATTAACAATTTTATCTAGCAGTGTTTGATAGTTTCTAACAACATGATGACATCATAATGTGGGAAAATAAAAGCATACAAATATTTTTTCCTCTAGTGGAAAATGACAGGTTATAGACTTTGTATTATGAAATCAGAAACAACCTAGCCACTTTCTACTTTGAAACATTGCATGATGGCTGGTAAGTAAGCAAAAAGGTTAATTTAAGAGCCTAAAAAAAATCTAGATTCTAATTCAGCCTTTACAACTTACTAAATGTGAACTCTTTGAGCTTTAGCTTCCTCATCTGTAAAATTGGTAAGCATTACTGCGGTTAGGA
>NW_007857986.1:0-633 GCF_000696425.1 Galeopterus variegatus
TAGCTCCCTGAGCTCACAGGCTCACAGGATTCTGGAGTCAGCACAGCACGATTCCCTGCAGGTAGCACCAGCCGGTGGCACTGTACGTGCTGAACTGGGCAGTCTTCTCTGGTCAGCAACCTAACAAGGCAGGTGGAGGAAGAACCATCCCTAGGACATGGGTTCTCCACCACGGCAGGGCAGCAGTGCTCTCCATCTGAAGATGTCCAAACCAGCCACTCTTGGTCAAGCTAGTGCCTGGGGACTATGTGTTCCTACTCTCTCCTCCAGTCTTCCAGGGGTCATTTACTTAATTGTCTCATTTTCTACAGAAAATCTTAAGCTTTCCCTATAGCAGAAAAAGGGGAAACAGAGTTTTCACTAGTTCTGGCTCAACCTTTGCCTCCGGTGACATCCACTGCGCAGGGCTGAAAGTCCCATCCCAGAGGCTCCTTCCGGCTGGCTTCGCTGGCCCCACTGTTAGAAGTGGCACGCCAGCTCTGAGTTATTCTCATCTGGGTCAGGCACCTTAGCTGTTACCTGACTAGCTGACAAAATAACCTAGGAGTGGAACTTGGTGTCATGATCTGCAGCTCCTGCGTGTGATTTGAGATGCCAAGCAAGTGTGTACAATGTCCTTAATGAGCTATCCTT
>NW_007857987.1:0-633 GCF_000696425.1 Galeopterus variegatus
GCCATTTGCATGTCTTCCTTTGAAAAATGTCTATTCAGCTCCTTTGCCCATTTTTTAATTGAGTTATCTTTTTACTGTGTAGTTGCTTGGGTTCCCTGTATATTCTGGATATTAGTCTCTTGTTGGATGTATACTTTGCAAATATTTTCTCCCACTCTGTAGGGTGTCATTTCACTCTGTTGATTGTTTTCTTTGATGTACAGAAGTTTTTTAGTTTGATATAACCCTATTTACTTTTTCTTTTGCTGCTTGTGCTTTTGGGCTCTTGTACATAAAGTCTATGCCCAGTCCTAGTTCCTAAAGCATTTCCCCTATATTTTCCCTTAGTAGTTTTACAGTTTCAGGTCTTAAACTTAAGCCATTAATCCATTTTGAGTTGATTTTTGTATATGGTGAGAGGTGCAGGTCTAGTTTTATTCTTCTCCTTATGGATATCCAATTTTCCCAGCACCATTTATTATTGAAGAGGCAGTCTTTTCCCTAATGTATGTGTTTGTTGCCTTTGTGAAATATCAACTAGCTGTAAGTCTGTGGGTTGATTTTTGAGTTCTCTATTCTGTTCCACTTGTTCAAGTGTCTATTTTTATGCCCATACCATACTGTTTTGGCTACTATAGCTTTGTTGTACAATTT
>NW_007857988.1:0-633 GCF_000696425.1 Galeopterus variegatus
CCCCCCCCTCACTTCAGATGCCAATCACATGTCCTGGGCCTCCCATACTTCTGACCAACCAGCTATATATTGGGTGTTCCAAAGACCCCCTCCTCAGGTTCATTAATTTGCTAGAACAGCTCACACTATTTAGGGGTATTCCTAAATAGTTTATTATTATACTGGTTTATTATAAAGGATACAACTAAGGAACAACCAAAGGGAAGAGATGCATAGGCAATGTATGGGGGACTGGCACAGAGCTTCCATGCCTTCTCCTGGGGCATTGCCCTCCCAGCACCTCAATGTGCTCATCAATCCAGGAGCTCTTAAGCCCTATCATTTAAGGGTTCTATGCAGGTTTTATTGTGTAGGATGATGGATTAAATTGTGGGCGGTTGTTGATTAATTTAGCCCTTCTCCCCTCTCTGGAGGTTAGGGGTGGGGCTGAAAGTTCCAACCTTCTAATTATGCCTTGGTCTTTCTAATGACCAGTACTCATACAAAGCTACCTAGAGGTCTACAAAGAGTCACCATATTAGAACAAAAGATGCTTCTGTCACATAGGAAATTCCAAGGGATTTAGGAGTTCTGTGTCAGGAACTGGAACAAACAACAGATATTAGAATGAAACATGCTACTATCACTTGATCA
>NW_007857989.1:0-633 GCF_000696425.1 Galeopterus variegatus
GGGAACCGGTCTGTATGTGGGATCTGAACCCTTGGCGGGAGCGCCGCCGCACTCCCAAGCGACGCACTGTAGCAGTGCGCCACCGGGCCGGCCCGTGTCATACTTTCTTGATTTTCCATATATCTGTTATCTTTCCTTTGGTGTTCAGTCACTGTGGAAGTGGGTATCACAGTCCACTCATTCCACCCTGATGTCTGGCCGGGATCCCAAAGGGACTGCCAATTCTGGGCAGTGGTGACTGGCCTGGCTGGAGGTCCCATGGTGCCTGCATGTTCTGGCATGGCTGACTCAGGGCATTTGGGCCAAGTGGCTCTCGGGCCTCTCTGTGCGGCAGGGACTAGCCTGGGCTGGGGGTCCTGTGGCACCTGCCTGTTCCAGTGTGGCTGACTTGGGGCATGTGGGCCCAGCAGCTCTCGGGTCTCTCTGGGCAGTGGGGACTGTCTTGGGCTTGGGGTCCTGTGGTGCCTGCCTGTTCTGGTGTAGCTGACTCAGAGAGTGTGGGCCCAGCAGCAATCAGGGCTCTCTGGGCGGCAGAGACTGGCCTGGGCTGGGGGTCCTGCAGTGTCTGGCTGTCTGGCGCAGCTGTCTTGGGGCTGTGGGCCCGGCAGCTCTTGGGCCTCTCTGGGAGGTGGG
>NW_007857990.1:0-633 GCF_000696425.1 Galeopterus variegatus
CCCACAAAACCCCTTATCTTAATGCCCAACATACGGATCAAAGGTCCTCTCTTCTTGAGGACAGAGGTGGGAGGGCTGGTGGTCCATCAGGCATTGCCTTTTGTCCACAGTAATCCGGATGTAAAAGAAAGGGAGATAGACAGCAAGAGCCAGTGATTAAGATAGAAAAGGTCTTTAACAAGGCCCTTTTCAAGTACCACTGAGAAGGTTTCAGCTTCTTCCTTCCAGCCTTGGAGAAGACAGTGCATACATGTACGTGTGTGCAAACATGCATGCACACACACACACACACACACACACACCATTTTTCTTTTCTTTTCTTTTTTTTTTTTCACTAAAGAAAGATAAATGGTGACATGGCTGACCCAGGGTACATACACCCAAGGAAGTTAAATGCTTTTATCTGGCATTTTTCCCAGTCATCTCAAATATGTTTAGAAAACAGCATAAGATACTTCCTATGACTTGAGGCTCACTTCGCTCTTTAGCTCTTGTAAAATATGAATCAAAGTTATGTCATATATTCATCTTTCTTTACCCAGAAAGGAATATTCTGAACTCAGTCCACTCCTACCTGTGATCAGGCGGAACCAATAATAATCACATGAGCTTGTATTACCTTACCAGGGCCGT
>NW_007857991.1:0-633 GCF_000696425.1 Galeopterus variegatus
GGGAATATGTGTAGAGTGAGCTGTTGTGATAGAGTAAAATATTTCTTTGTTTTATCTTTTTTTGGTTTTGGTATAAGGTTAATGTTGGCCTTGTAGAATGAATTTAGAAGCATCCCCTCCTCTTCAATATTTGGGAAGAGTTTGAGAAGAATAGGTACTTGTTTTTTAAATGTTTGATAGAATTTAGCATTGAAGCCATCTGGTCCTGATGTTTTTGTTGTTGTTGGGAGAATTTTTACTATTGCTTCAATCTCATCATTGTTGTTGTTGGGAGAATTTTTACTATTGCTTCAATCTCATCATTCATTATTGGTCTGTTTAGGTTTTCTAGTTATTCATGATTCATCCTTGGTAAATCAAATGTGTCCAGGAATTTATCTATTTCTTCTAGGTTTTCCAATTTGTTTGCATATGGCTGTTTGTAGTAGTATCTTACAATCATTTGTTTTTCATGGTATCTGTTGTATGTCTCCTTTTTCATTTCTGATTTTATTTACTTGAGTCTTCTTTCTCTTTTTCATCCTTAGTGTAGCTAAAGGTTTATCAATTTTGTTTACTGTTTGAAAAACCAGCTCTGCTTCAGCCATCTTTTATATTGTTTCTTTAATCTCTGTTTTATTTATTCCATTCTGA
>NW_007857992.1:0-633 GCF_000696425.1 Galeopterus variegatus
GTGAACTCGGAGATAACTGTCCCAGTATTCTTGCTCATACGTCCCAGTATTCTTGCTCATATGTCCCCGTATTATTGCTTATACTTGCCGTGTTCCACTCAAAGCTGTTCTGGAGCTAGAAGGTTGAGAGCAGTTGATAAAGTTGTGAAGAAATGTGTGTTCATGGGCCGGCCCGGTGGTGCACTGGAGAGTGCGCCGCTTGAGAGTGTGGCGGCGCTCCCACCGAGGGTTCGGATCCCATGTGGAGACCGGTTCCTGCTCACTGGCTGAGCGTGCTGCGGGCGCAACACCGAGGGTTGCGATCCCGTTGCCGGTCCCCGGTACGGGCACGACACCGAGGGTTGCGATCCCATTACTGGTCAGTAAAAAAGACAAAAAAAAAAAAAAGAAAAAAAGAAGTGTGTGTTCATGGATAAGCCGACGTTATCCGCTTATAGAGTGTGGGGTCTCATGGGGCACATGGAAAATTATTAACTGAGGGACAATTGGTAAATGAGTTTTAGAAAATAGCTAGTTACTAGTAGTTCATTGTGTTCTGTGAAAAGATAATAATCCTAGTTACCTTTCTGTTTGTGTCTTTTTTTTTTTTTCCTTTTTTGTCTTTTTTACTGACCGGTAACGGGATCGCAACCC
>NW_007857993.1:0-633 GCF_000696425.1 Galeopterus variegatus
ATTTTAATTCACACTGAGAGCTGGAGGCCGGGGTGTGCTGGCCCAGCAGGAGTTGGAGGGTTGGCGTGGTGGTGGCAGACTTGCATGCAGGCTGCAAACAGAGGGGAGAAAGATTATATTCAAAGGAGAACTGAAGGGCTCGGGGAAAGGTGAGCAGGTAAGAGTATAAATTGACAGTAGAGCTCGGCTAAAGGTTTCTGGCAAGAGTCTGGCAGTTTGGCATTAGAAGGAAGTAGATGTCAAAGGGAAAGTAACGCAGGTGGCTACAAAGTCTGAGCAGGTGGTCAGCAACCTGGAGACCCCCAGAAGCTGAAGAGGCAAGACAAAGAAGGCAAAACTGATGTACAGTGAAAACACAAGGAGAGATCTTGAGAGGGAAGCCAAGCTGGCCCCAGCCAGAGGCCTTCTCTTTTCAGTCAGGGCAGTGCCAACCTGCAAAGGGACTTACCTTCACAAACTTTGTCATCTCCTGTGGTGGAGTCATAGTGCAAAGAAACTCAGAGAGTTCCTGCTGGTAAGGAAGGGACACATTCTATCATTCTTGCAATGAGGAAAACCTGTGCACTGCCTCGGAAGATGCGACAGTCATAACATCAGGCTTTCAAGGCCTGACGGCCTTCTGTCTCAGTGGAT
>NW_007857994.1:0-633 GCF_000696425.1 Galeopterus variegatus
AGCTATCAGGAGACATTGCTGAAATGAGGCAGCTTGTGGTTTTTCCCTTCATTTCTCCAAATTGAATTACCACCCAATTTAATAATTTAAACAAATGTCTGCATTCAAACTGAAGAAAAGGTGAAAGAGAAGACCCAAGTGGAAATTTTATGGAAAGGCAACAGTGCTTTGCCAGTAGCTGGGGCCCAGTGAAGCTGAAGCAGTGAGCTGGGAAGGAAGAAGGCAACAACACAGATTCAGAGCAAGTGGCAAGAAGGAGGGGGGTGCAGCAAAAGAGAGTGAGGGACTATAGGATCAGTCAGACCTGAGGTTCTTTGTATCCTAGCCTGGTCTGTTTATTTGGCTAAAGTTTGTGTCCTGAAGCAACCATCTTAGATGAGGATGAGAGTGAGATCCTAGAAACTCTTTATATAGAGGCTTGGTTTAAATCCACCCAACTCACTTACTCCCACCCATTTAATGCTGTCACTCTTACAGCTGACGAGTCACATTGGCAGAGACTGGAAGACTGACCTGTTCTTGGCCTTCTCCTCCCCATCCACCTTTTACCTGTACAAGTAGTATATGAACATAATCCCAAAATGCTCAAGGGGATTCTTAAAATATGGCTTTCAAATGGGAATCCCCAAAACA
>NW_007857995.1:0-633 GCF_000696425.1 Galeopterus variegatus
GCCTGTTAGGCGGGGCTCCCGCCCCACTGCTTCCCCTGGCAGCTCAGGGAGAACCATCTCCTCTTCTCTGGCCATCAGAACTGTGCTAGGGCTTCAGTTTCTCCATCTGCAAAATGGGATCACAAGGCTGTAGTGAGAATTGACTGGGATGACTTTGCCGAAGGGCTCTGCACAGGTCCTGGCACACCCCAGGGATCCATCCGGGCTGGCCAATGTATTAACAGAGCACTGAGGGGTTCTTTTGGGACTTCTTGTAATGTGACCTGTGACTGGGTGCTGGGGGTCTGTGAGGGGTGACTGGTGACCGTGACTGGATCCAGTGGATGGGAAAGGGTTGCAGTGGGCAAACAGAAGAGGCCTTCTGTGTGGGGACACTGCTCCCACCATGGGCCACCTGCTACTGCTGATTAAGGCTCTGCAGGCTGGGCCTTGGCCCCTCATCCTAAGGTCCCCCGTGGGTTTGGCCCGGGGAGCAGGTTTCAGGGAGAAGAGCCCCTCAGCAGTAGGGTTCCCAGCTGACAGGGCCCTAAGAACTCACAGAAGAGGAAGGAGGGAGTTGGGTCAGGGCCCCACACAGACAGTTCTGGCCGGGACTGGAGGGAGATGAGAGGTCACCTTATTTGTCTGCAGTGG
>NW_007857996.1:0-633 GCF_000696425.1 Galeopterus variegatus
AAAGTCACTTTGATAAAGCTGCATACGTGGTGACCTAGAAACTTCTGGACTTTGTCAGATGGAAATCATTGTGACAATGTAAATCCTTTTCTCTCTGTGGTCAATACTCACTGGATCAAAATCACCATTATGTTCTCCTCTGTGCTCTGTCTACCCTGGCTTCTTTCACTTAATCAGATGCCCCTTTGGTAACTCCATTTATCCTGACTTCAACTCTGTTTCCTGGAGAGATATTCTTTGTGACCTAAATTGAGTTTGCACCTATTCTGTCCTTACACTTGGCAAGAGAAGAAACAAATTCATGCTTTAATGGTGACGTAGCTACTCATGGTTCCCACAGTATAACTTGTAAATATGATGTTTATTAACACAGTTGATTTAGAGTTTATAGTCCCTTTTTCTGAGATGTGTTAAAATAATACATGGGAAACTCTAAAATTAAACAAGCACATCCATTCTAGACATTAGTTTCTTAACAAGCAACATATTTAATAGTTTTAACTCTATATGAAGACTATGCAAATCTAATAAGGTGAAGAAGTCTTTCCTCATTTAGACCTGCCTTTCTTTTATTTACCATTATTTCTTACTATACTCATATATTACTGTAGATAGGTCATTATAGATATAGAT
>NW_007857997.1:0-633 GCF_000696425.1 Galeopterus variegatus
TCCATTACCACAAATTGTGATTACACCCTGTGTCCCCCATCCAACTATCTCCTCAATTATCCCCAACCTCCCTCTCCATCCCTTTTTCCCCACTCCACTTTGTATCCCTGGGTATGTTCTCTCCCTTTGCAAGTCCAACGCACCACTGTGGTCTTTCTTTCCTTTCTTCTTTATCTCTTAACTTCCACTTATGAGACAAGATGGAAAAGGCAAGGAAATGGATTTTCCCCTTGAGCCTCCAGAAAGAATCCAGCCTTGTCAATACTTTGGTTTTAACCCAATGAAACCCACTGTGGACTTTTTACTTCCAGAACTGTAAGATGATAATTGTGTGTTGTTTTAGGTCATTGAGTTTGTGGTAATCTGTTACATCAGCAAAAGGAAACTAACTCCATGCTAAATTATCATTTAAATAAATCATATTGATACATTTAAAAAAACTTTTATTAATTCGCAGAGCACCTTATCTATTCATGTCTCTATCTACCTTTTGTCTCTTTTGTTTACTGCTAGATCTCCAGCACCTGGTGCTGTGCACAGCACATGGTAGGTACTTAAAAATATGCTGATTGGGTGCATGGATAAAAGTGCATCTTCCGGGCCAGCCTGGTGGCGCACTCAGTAGAGGGCGGC
>NW_007857998.1:0-633 GCF_000696425.1 Galeopterus variegatus
GGCACACAGCAAATGAACCGTTCTCCTCTGTGGCTTCTCATTAATCAAGTTTAGGTGTACGGAAATATTGAAAGAGGCAAAAGACAGTGAAACTGTCTAAGTGATCCATTCCTGATTTACTAAGCAACCATTATCCAGAGACTTGAAAATCCTTTGGGAAAGTTGTTCAGAAGGATGTGCTGTTCCCTCGAGTAGGGGAAATATACTTTCCAAACTCTGGATTTGAACCTGACATCAAAGTAGAATCTGTCATTGTCAATTTTGTATTAGCCATTTTTAACTCAGTACTTAAAACAAACAAACAAATGTGTGGAAATTTTACACCTTTTGCTGAAATTAGAAGTAGGCAGACATGATAGAATAATATAAATAACTGATGTTACTTAATAGATTGTGTTATGAGCATATTTGGATTTGAATAGAAGTCATCTCTCTTTTATTTTGTGGGGTTTTTTCCCCTATAATGCCATTAGTGAGCTACAGCTGGTTAGTCTTCTTGGACAAGACACTGCTTTCCTGGTGTATATAGATATATGGAAGGAAGGAGACTGTGCTCTGCAGAAAAGGCTGGGAAATTAAGTTGGTGATGATCTTGGCTCTCATGTACTTTGAATTTTGTCACATGTGTTCCAC
>NW_007857999.1:0-633 GCF_000696425.1 Galeopterus variegatus
ATGTTCAGATTCCAGACATGATATACAAGCATTTAAGATAACCTAAGTATAGAATCAACCATACACACACACAAACACACATACTATGATAAGTCACACAATCGCCTAGAAAATTTGAACAATCATATCAGTTGCTTAGCACCCTTTTTATTCTGAAGGCAAATTTATATGTGAAGTCAAATTGTAAGGGAAAGAAAGGTTGTTCGACATGAGCATGTAACTAGGACAGAGAAAGCTAAGTAACTGATTAATGGCTAATTTAAGTAGGTTTTGAGAACCTAGTATTTCCTTCTTCTCTTGATGATTATACTTGACAGAGGAAATTCAAATATCCAAGGCAACTGGTTACTCTTCAGTGGATGTACTAGAAACATATTGACCATTCTTTCTCTTTGGTTGCACCTATTGTACATTCCCTTTAGATCTCTAATAAACAAGATGTATTTAACTTCAGGATTAGTTTTAATTACATGATTCAATTTGCACATTTACAAAGTCCTTGCACTACCATGTATTTACACATCTTTTAGTGTAGCCTATTTCTGTTGGTGCTTCATTATTAAGAAGGTGACAATATCACATGATATGAAGATTAGAATAAGGAACAGCTTCATTGTTGTTTAAGCAGCATTC
>NW_007858000.1:0-633 GCF_000696425.1 Galeopterus variegatus
TAGTATTTCACTGTGTATACATTACCACATTTTCCTTACCCAGACCTCTGTCAATGGATATGCAGGTTGGTTCCCACTCCTGGCTGTTGTAAGTAGAGCTTCAGTGAACATGGGAGTGCAGGTATCCCTTCAACATGATGATTTCCATTCGTTTGGGTATATAATGAGAAGTGGGTTTGTTGGATCATATAGTAGACCTGTCTGTAGTTGTCTGAGAAACTGTACTGTTTCCCGTAATGTCTCTACTAATTCACAGTCCCATCAAGAGTGTAGAAGAGTTCCCTTTCTCCACATTCTCACCAGCATTTGTTATTCTCAGTCTTTTTGATAATGGCTAGTTTAATTGGGGTGAGATAATATCTCAATGTGGTTTTGATTTGAAATTCTTAAATAAACTGAGCCATTTGCATTTCCCTGATGAACAGTGATGTTGAGCATTTTTTTATTCACCTGTTGGCCATTTACATGTCTTCCTTTGAAAAATGTCTGTTTAGATCTTTAGACCATTTTTGAATTGGATTGTGGGTTTTTTTGTTTTCATTTTTGTTTTTATTGTTAAGTTGTTTGTGGCCCTTGTATATTCCAGAAATTAAGCCCTTGTTGGCTGTATGGTTTGCAAATATATTCTTCCAT
>NW_007858001.1:0-633 GCF_000696425.1 Galeopterus variegatus
TGTAGAACAAGTCCATTTTGGTTAAAGAAATATGTTCATAAAGCTAACATTTGTTGCCTGCCAAGACATGCCAGGAACTTTCTGAATATTTTCCATGGGCTTTTGTCAATTAATCCCATAACTGTTAAGCTATTACCATTTTACAGGTGCAGACGTTGCACAAAGCCCAAGAGTGGCAAAGTGAGGTGGCAAACCTAGGTCTTCTGACCCCAGAGCCTTAGCTCTCAAAACTGGCCCAGGTGCAGGTGGCCCCAAACTTGCTCTGTGCACTGGCCCTTAATGTTTCAAACACTTCCCATTGCACCCCAAAGAAATACCTAACAGTTCCATTTATCATCCAGTTAGGTCTAAACAACCGAAGTATTTATGTCCTAATAACTTAGTAGCCATTTGAAAATATTCGTATACACACAAATTGAAAGAAAAACCATTTTAATTTCATTCTTAAATAACCAGTTATTTCCTAATGGGAATGTGAGCCTGTGGGCGCTGCACAACTTAAACCCTGGGATCAGATTGAACACCACCACCCTCATTTACTGTTCAGCATTGATTTGCAGGTACGATTTGCTGTTTCTCCTTGCAGCCAACGAAAATGCCCCTTCCCCAAGATAGGACATTTTAGAAAGGCAG
>NW_007858002.1:0-633 GCF_000696425.1 Galeopterus variegatus
ATCTGACATCTGCGGGGCTTCCAGGAATAATGAGGTTTAAAAATATAACAGTGATTCTGTGGGTGGGTATATAGAGACTGGTGAGACTGGTAAATCCAAATATATATAATTTTTTCCTTTGGGGGGTTATAATACGTTCTCCATCTATGACAACTTTTTTTTAACATACGTCTTTGCTCTTCACGTAACTTTTAAAGCAAAGCATAAATATGTGATAAAAATTCAAAGCACTGCAACCATATTGGTAAAACTGTATGTAGCTGAAAATTAAATTTTTTAAAAAGGAGTTTTTAAAAACTATCCCCCCACATGTTGGTTAAATATAACTTCATGAACTTATTACTCTCAGTTTAACCTCTCTAATATCTCCTGATTTAACTTTGAACTTCTGGTTTTGTGTCACTTTCCCTAACTGTAACTGGAATATTTAGGTTTATGTTACCTCCAGTCTTATATAGATGTTTTATTCCTCTAAATCAGGAACTACTTAAAAGTATTCATTTTCCCTTTTTATAAAATTTTTCAAAATATTATTTTATAGATTATTACTCTTGGTAGCTTATCTAGTATGTACCAAATTTTCTCTTTAGCATATTTTTATTTGTCTCTTAATGCAGTTAGTTCTGATACTCC
>NW_007858003.1:0-633 GCF_000696425.1 Galeopterus variegatus
TTTGTCCAATATAAGAATAGCTACTCCTGCTCATTTTTGGTTTCCATTTGCATGGTGTATCCCTTCACTTTTAATCTATGAGTGTCTTCACAGGTGAGGTGGGTCTCCTGAATACAGCATATACTTGGGTCTAGCTTTTTAATCCAGTCAGTTAGTCTGTGTCTTTGAATGAGGAGTTTAGTCCATTCACATTCACAGTAGTTATTGAGAAGTGTTGTTTAATTCCTGTCATTTAATTGCTACTTGTTTAGGTGGTTTAAATATCTTTTGATCATTATTTCCCATTTTATTTCTCTTCTTCAATGTGAGTTGGGAATTTAAGGCAGAATGACTTAGTTTCTTTCTCTTTCTTGCTGACATTTTTGTTTTAACTGTGGGTTTGCTCTTTCTTGTGTATTCGTGATGTTGGTCTTCATTATTCAGATTCCAGAAGAATGACTCCCTTGAGAATTTCTTGCAGGGCTGGTCATGCGGTGGTGAACTCCCACAACTTTTGTTTGTCTGGGAAATACACTATTTCTCCCTCATTTCTGAAGGAGAGTCTTGCTGCATAAAGAATTCTTGGCTGGCAGGTTTTTTTTTTTTTTTCTTTTAGTATTTTGAATATATCATTCCACTTTCTTCTGGCCTGTA
>NW_007858004.1:0-633 GCF_000696425.1 Galeopterus variegatus
TCACTTTTTAAGTTTCCCTGGGGTGGTAAATGTTTTTGTCATCTTGTATATTTTTATTTTACTTATTCGCTAATTTGAACTATCAAGGGCAAAGATCACTGTCCTTTCCCTCTACATTTTGTTACCTGAGTTGTCTCTGTCTTCCAGAATCCCTTACTTTGAAACTAGTGCTGCCAATGGGACAAACATAAGCCAAGCAATTGAGATGCTCCTGGACCTGATAATGAAGCGAATGGAACGGTGTGTGGACAAATCCTGGATTCCTGAAGGAGTGGTGCGGTCTAATGGTCACGCCTCTACAGATCAGTTAAGTGTAGAAAAGGAGAAGGGGGCATGTGGCTGTTGAAAGTGAAGTGAGTGACACAGTATTTCAGGTGGCGCATGTCTGTGATCTTCTCTATGGTTGATACGTGGCACAGTGAGAGATCAACAGGTATTGTGTATAGACTGCTGCTTACCATCCCTGTTAGGCCTGTAAATAAAGCATCCAGTTTTATAATTAATTTGTTGCAGCTTTGTAAATATGTCTTTAAGATTCAGCCCAAGAGTTAGGAGAAATATTTCACAGAGCCAAAGTGCCTTATAAAACCTTACCCATGGCAGTAGATAATTTAAGGATTCCAGATTTTGCAG
>NW_007858005.1:0-633 GCF_000696425.1 Galeopterus variegatus
CTACAAACCTGAGAGAGGCCCTCTCCGGACACTGAATCTGCGAGCACCTTGAATTTGGGCTTCCCAGCCTCCAGAACTGTGAGGAATAAATGTCGTTTAGTCTGTGGGATTCTGCTGTAGCAGCACAAACTGACTAAGGCAAGGCCTGACCCCATGTCCGTGTCCTGGGCTGCTGACCTGTCTCTCTCTCTCCTCCCACCTCCCAAGGCCCTGCAGAGGATTTGAGTGCAGCCCCCCTGGCCAAGACTGCCTTGTGCCGACTCCATGGTGAAAAAGCCTGCCCCAGCCACTGACATGGACAGGACAGTAGGGAGCAGAAGAGGTACCCCAGGGCTGCAGCTTTTATTCTCTGAGATTGGACACCTGCCCTGGGAGATTTCATGAGAACTTCTGCCCCCAGATCCCTCTTTCTACATCCCCACACTCAAAAGCTGCCTCCTCAGAACTCTCTTCTCGGACAGCGCTCTGTCTCCCGAATAAGCCCAGGTCCTCTCTGGCTCCTGCCACGCCCCCGTCCCTCACCCCTGCAGGTCCCAGCCCCACTGTGCATGCCCTCAGGTGTGTGGCCCTGCCTTCGTAGCCGCAGGAGTGTGGTCTCATGGTGGTGTGCGATCCTCTCCCAGGCTGGGTTGG
>NW_007858006.1:0-633 GCF_000696425.1 Galeopterus variegatus
AAAAAAAAAAAAGAAAGAAAAGAGACTGTATCTCAAATTGTATGAATTAGCTCTTTGGGACCTATTTCAGCATGGGTGCACGTGCCTGAAGCTCACTTTCCTGCATGATGGTAGTCCCCTCTTTGCTGTTCAGCCTGTCCTGCTCTTATTCCTAAGCACATGAATGTTAAGTCTGCACTTCGGCAGGCCCTCTCCCCTGTCATCCAGCTTTCTATTTCTAGATGTCTACACGACATCTCTAATTGGAGCTCAAGATGTAAAACTGACAATTCTATCATTTCTCTTTCATTCTCTCCCTACCAAATATGCATCTTCTCTCAGTCCTGGCACTCTAATGCTCTTTTGGTCCCCGCTGGAATAGTTCTTGACCACTTCCTCTGATTTCCACCGCCACTGGAATGGACTTGCTTACCACGAACGATCACAAGTCTCACATGGACAGCCAACACGGCCTTGAGATCCTCATGCAGTTGCCTAGCAAATTTGCTTCTTTCTGAGATGATTCTTTTCCCTTTCTCCTCAAATCTCCTCAGCTTTCTCTGTCTTCCCAATAGCTCAACCAAACTACCTGCCTCGGGCTGCACGTCCTCTGCCTTCCTGCTGCTGTGAAGGGAGTGTCCCTGCTCCTGCCTC
>NW_007858007.1:0-633 GCF_000696425.1 Galeopterus variegatus
ATTTAAAATGCCTATTAGACAAGCAAAAGGAAGAGTAGAATTCAGGTGTATCTGCACGTACGGAGTTCAGAAGAGAGTTTCAGGGTAGAAATATATTTTGGGGAGTTGTCTGGCTGTAGATGTCATTTGAAGCTATGGGACTGCTTGAGATCCCCTGTGAAGTGATTGTGGGGTGAGAGGAAATAGAAGGTGGCCCAAAGCACTCTAACATTTAGGTGTTGAAAAGACAAAAGGGATTGGGCAAATAAAACTGAAAAGGAGTTAGCTCTGAAGTAGGAGAAAAATCAAGAAATTGTCTTGCTTTGGAATCCATTGAAGAAACTATTTACAAAAGGATAAGGTAATCAGCAATGCCAAATGCCGCTGACAGACACAGTGAAATAAGGGCAAAGACTTGACCAGTGGATTAGTTGATTTGGAAGAGCATAGTGACCTTGATGAATGCAGCTTGAGAAGAGTTTTGAAGATGAGAGCCTTTTAGGAGTGAAGAAAGAAAGGGAAGTGAGAAAGTTGAGAGAGACACTATAGACAACTCTATTAAGGAATTTTTTAAAAAGTTTTGCAAATAAAAGGGATTGCTAAATGATACGTAGGCTATGTAGTTAAGCTTTTTTTTCTGTTTTTTTTTTTTTT
>NW_007858008.1:0-633 GCF_000696425.1 Galeopterus variegatus
TTATTGCTTATGTGTTAATTTTCATGATTAACTTAAGAGCAATTTCTAAAAAATGAGGCATTTTATTTGATGCCTTTCAAAACATTTCTAATAATGTATATGTAAGTCTAGCACTTGTATAGTTAGCTATATTTTTCTTTTGACATTTAAAAATTATAGGGTTGTCAGCTGAAATACAGGACACCCAGTCAAATTTGAATTTCAGATAAATGACAAATAATTGTTTCCTATGAATATGTCCCAAATATTGCATGGGACATACTTATACTAAAAATTATTTGCTATTTCAATAAAATTCAAATTTAACTTGTATGTAGTATTTTTTGTTTTGTCTTGTTTTCTAAACCTGACAACACTTTATGTAATTTAAATGCAAAATAGTTACTCTCCTCTCATTGAAAGTTTTTTGTTTTTTTTTTTTAGTTCTAAGCAGCTGATCTTACTAAGATACAGGTATGTGGCTACAATTAGAACTCTACCAATTGGAAAGAGCAATGGAAACACTTTTTAAAACAGATCAGCCAATGTAAACAGTTCTTGATATCACTGAACAATAAAGAGATTGTAGTATGCTTAATAAAGTAAATCTCACTAAATAATGGTAACCGTTTCTTGAGGTAAAACTGAAAATAA